>NC_141151.1:39370130-39642630 GCF_053477565.2 Lygodium microphyllum
TTAACGATCATCTAAGCATTTTTAAAAATGAATAACTTATAAAAGTTTAATATAGATATGCTGGCACCTCCCCTCAAGCAATCATATAATTAAATTGTTAATTTTAAGTTGTTTATAATTTGGTTAAGGATTGTAGTTATTTTCTAACTTACCATTATATTTTTTTTCTCCCCATGCCGTAAATTAATACATTGCGTATACTCTTAACTATGTCAAATAAAAAATATCATGTTTATATTGATATTTTCCTTAACAAGAATAACATTAAATTAGTTTTTTTAATTTCTAGGAAATTTACTAAAGCATTAAAAAATTGACTTTCAACTTTTCCATGGAAAGATCATAATTTTTATTGATGCAAAACATAAAATTTTAAATGAAAATTGAAAATTTTACTAAAAAAAACCATTTTTAAAATTTTCAACATGTTAAATTATGTCCAAATATTATCAAAAAGTTCCAGTAAGCTTTTAACATTATATAATTTATGGGGAAAATATTAGAACTCATAATCATACAACCAAAAATTTTATAAAAATTTATCTATGCCATTTTAAAGCATTTTTAGTTATTTTTTATTTTGAAAATATAAAATCATGCATACATAAATAATAAAAACTATTCAAAGTTAAAAATTAGGTCTTAAGACATTAGAGAAAATTTATAAACCAAGAAAATTATAACTTTATACTACTTATTTTTGTTATACAGTTTAGGCGCTTGGTTGAAAATACACAAGTTGAAATCCTATCTTTGGACGTGTGCATCCCGCAGTCTAGCCGAGGTGTCTTCCACCCAGTCATCTCAAATGGGAGCTCTTCACCTTCACTTATCCCGAGACTACCAACTCGCCCTTTGTCTTTATTGCAATTTGAATGGTCTTTTATTAGTTAGGATTAAGCTTTCTAATTAATGGCTTAATTACTATGGCTTATCTCTTGAAAGAAATGGTGACATATAAAGGGGAGGGGAATAATTCAATATCTTGACAATCTGGGCACCAAACTGCATGCAAGCTAGAATGATTGAAAGCCAGAAATTCCTTCTATCAGCCTACCACTTCAGTTTAGGTGGGTATATTGAAGATCCAATTTGAGGTTAATAGGAGAAGGCATGGCAACGATATTCTACAAAGCATTGACTTCAATTCTCCCCTCTTGCTCTTCTCTAATTACATTTTTTTTGTCAATTTCTTGGTTTTGATTGGGCTCGAGAAGCCCCCCCCCCCTCTCTCTCTCTCTCTCTCTCTCTCTCTCTCTCTCTCTCTCTCTCTCTCTCTCTCTCTCTCTCTCTCTCTCTCTCTCTCTCTCTCTCTCTCTCTCTCTCTCTCTCTCTCTCTCTCTCTCTCTCTCTCTCTCTCTCCAATGCGCCCAACAAGATGGTGCCTTTTCCCAATCTCCCTCCTCTTTCCAATTCCCTCTCTCCTTTTGACATGAAGATGACGTCCCTCTTCTTTTGTCTTTATGCGGATAATAGGGATAGCAGGAAGTGATCAAGTCCACATGCACGAGCTGAATTTATCTACACGGTTCATGTTTCCATGGCATCACTAATTATCAAGGCTATATTGATGTTGTTTGTAAATACACATCCTTGCAAGACATATCTGCTAGAATTGCAATGTTTAACTCCCTCTTCAATTGTCTTTATAAGGATTTGCTACGGGCCCCTACCACAATAACAATCGGGTCTAGACCTAGAGCGGGTTCGCATGCGCTTCTTGGGTTGATCAATATCCATGGTATCTCCATCACCATCAATTTCCATCTCTAAAGACATGTCCCTCTTCCTTCGTTGTCTTGATCAACAAGGAAAAAAAAATAGCGCCTCTGCCATAATCTTCCTCTTCTTCCCATTCGTCACCATCAGCAGGTGTCGTTTCTAATCCAACGCCTCTTTCCTCTTCTTCACACGATCGTTTCTAACTGCCTCTTTTTATTTTGGTTCTCATTTTTTCCTTCATTTCATTTTCTTTCCCCCCCTCTAAATCTTAGAATGGATGTCTTCAAGGACTTTGATATCTAATGGTAAAATCCTAGCTAGAGCTTTAATGCATTGTTTGCATTTAAAATTGCAATAAACTATGACTTTGACTTACTTGGAAATGTAGTATCCTTGTGAGATTTTTATGAATACTTAGCTTTGAAGATGTTGCCACCATTATATTCTTCCAAAGAGCCTTTAGAACTTTGAAATTGAAGATCTTAAATATGGCTCGCATTGTTGACCACCAAATCACATAGAGTAGTTAGATTTGTATATAGTTGTGGGTAGACTAGATGAGGATGCATCAAACCCTTAAAAGAAAAAGGGTATGTCCAATTATCCTCACATTGAGCTCATAGAGTGTAACACTTTGGCTTGGTGGCCAGGGCAAAGATACTTTGGTTAAGGAGATATCATGTGCATTGCATTCCGCGTGTTACGAGGGGCATGCAAGTGTTACTTAGGTGATGTGCCGAACCACCACAAAGCTCCTAGACTTGCCTCTTTTCACTAAAGAAAAATCAAATTTGGTGTTGCAAAGAGGGCGTCATCAATTGAGGGAGAGGGAAGACCATGGGGAGAGGAGTCATGGGAGAGAAGGAAGACCCTCCCATCTTTCCCTTTAGATAAATACTAAGATATCCTAGCTTCAAACCTCAAGATTGCACTTCTAGCATCCTCATCTCAACCTGCCAAGACCTTGCCAAACCTAAAAATCCCTACGAGAAAATTTAAAATGGCTATGCTAAGATTCAATAAGAAAGTCTATTAGATTTTATGTTGAGTGTTGAAATGACTTGTTTTTTGGCTGATTTTTGTTGTTTTTGAGAGCTGAATGGTTGATTTTATGAGATGATTGATTGATTTGGAAGTGGTTTGAGAGTGTTTTGGATGGTAATGATTGTGTTTTGGAAGATCATGATGTGTATTGGTGGTTCTATGATGTTCTGATAGGTTTTGATGGGTTCTGTATACCTTCTATTTTGTTCTGTTTTGGTCTGTTTTGTTCTGATTGTCTTCTGTAAGGAGGGATGGAGTATTGATTGATGAAGATTGAGATCTTGTGAAAGTTTATTGAATGGTTTGTGAGAGTTTGGAATGATTTGAGAATGAGTTATGTGGTTTTGATGACCTTCTATAACCTTCTGTAGGTCTTCTGTAGAGCTTCTGTTTCTGTTCTGTTCTGTACTGTAGCTGTTCTGGTACTGTTCTATAGACTGTTATGTATGCTTCTGTAAGTGTTCTGTGGAATGTATGTGTGACTTTGGGAAAGTTTTCTAGCCTTGGAAAGAGGTGAATACAAGTGCAAAAGAGCTGAAAGAAGTGGAAGTAGCTGCTGAAGACTCAAGTGAAGACTAGAGTGAAGTGACAGTAGTGAGCTATGAAAAGACACTGTAGTGGCTCTGGTGACCCTTCATATCAGACATACCTCTTGGGAGGGGTATCCACGACCTAAGAGTGATTATTGAGAGTGATTTTAGAGAGATTGTAGTGAGGATATGATGTATTATTGATAGAGAGAGAGAGAGAGTCAGAGATAGCCAATTCTACTGAAACAGAGTGATTGTATATGAGAGATTGAGAGAGAAGACTATGAAGATATTGAAGTTGAATACTATGTGATGTATTTCCATTCAAAGATGGTGTACTTCTTTGCTTTCTTTGTTCTATTGATGGATTTTGTGAAGATGTTGAAGAATATGGTTGATTCTATTAAAAACCGTGGGAGATCTACATGATGCTGTATGAAGATTTGTTGTGCCTGGTGTTCTTTTCTTCGTTGTGATCATATGAAACATGAAAAACAAGCTTGTTGATGTTACAAGATAGATTTTCTTGCAAGAGAATTCCCTTTCCCTTGGTGTTCCTCTTGGGGCTCCATGTTTTTGGTGTGCAGCCGGGGAAAACTTGCCATCAACAAGCACCAGAAGAGGCTGAAAATGAAGGAAATGGCATTGCCAAGAAGAGAAGAATTCAATGGATGTTTGTAAAGTTCCTTCTTCCACTGAAGAGTTGGAAGTTCTCATAATCAAAGCCACTTTCCACAAGAAGTTCATCCCACACTGGCGGAAACACATCACCATCATGATGCATGCTCTATGTGGTGGACAGTTTCCTCTTCCTGTTGAAGCAGCAGAAACTTGCATCTTGGTGGCAAAATGTTTGGGAATAAACTGAAGAGTAGAAACAGAGAGAATGACCATCCATGGAAGATTTGGCATTCATTGAGAAGTTTCCAGATAATATCAAGTGGGAGATTGTGAAGAAGCTTCAGGAGTCTTGGTCTGTAGAGGTTCACAAAGACAAGAAGGAAAAGAGTTGGAATTTGTTCGTGGACGCTCAACAGCAAGATGCATGGGATGCTTGGTGTACTGATAATCTTTTGTTTGTTCAATTAGCAACCCACTGGAAGTTGGTAGACAGAGTGTTTTTCACAACATACACTGTTGAAACCATCAGAAGTTGGCATTACTATGATGATGGCACCACCACAATGCTCAGACGTATGCATTTTGACACCTTCCGAACCCAATACCTTCCCCTGTGCAGTGGCATGAAAGCAGAATTCAGGGACGTTGAAAAGGAAGAAGTAGAAGAAATGTTGGCAAGAGAGTCCTCCAGAGACTGAAGCCTTCTGTTAACCCTCCGTGGAGCACTAACAACATAGTGGAGCCAACCCCCTGATGAATGACGCAATAAAACGGCAAGCGTTAGAACGAGTCCAGAGGTACGTGAGAAGAGAGAAAGCAAGAATCAGAGCCGAGAGCAAGCTCGCAGCAGAAGCCGCCTTTGACACCCTTGCGGAACTCTTTACAGAAGTCCCAATGGCACATCAAGCCCTTCCTCCTCCTGCTGGAGGTCCACTTCCAAGCCAGATCCGTCCTGGAAATATTGATGACAAGCCAACGAATGTAGTCCCATTGCCAGTTTTTAAGGGAGAGTACAATGAAGACCTTGATCTTCATGTAGCAGAGTTTATGGTAGCGTGTGTGGCTAACAATGCCAGAACCCCTGAGCATTGGTTAGCGATATTCCCCGCCACTTTCAAGGGCGCGGCGTTTCAGTGGTATGAGAGACAAGCAGCAGTAACTTTTGGCACATGGGATGACCTGAAGTTGGCCTTCCTCACTAAATTCAGGCGTGAAGGTTTTGAAGAGCGGATGCGAGAGGAATTTATGAACCTAAGTCAGTCTTCTGGAGAAAGAGTAGAAGCCTATGTCTCACGAATGGAATCCATCCTGAAGAGATGGACTAACCATAATCTAGATGATGGCATTCAGAAGGGGGTGTTTCTCAGAGGATTACAACCAGAAGTCCGTAAGTTTGTGGAGCTGCAAAGACCAGCCACACTGCAAGCTGCAACAGAAGGTGCAAGACTGTACGATGAAGTGGAAGCTCGATTAGCGATGAATACAGGAAGAGGAGTCCTACCTCCCCTGATGCCAGGAATGATGTATCCACCAAATGCAGTCCCAGGGACTGTTCCCTACCCCTACCAACAGATGCCCCCGGTATCACAGTACAGTGCACCAAATCCACAGTGGCCACAATCCATGCCTCAAATGGTGGTTCACCCACAACAACAATGGTCCCAACCAATTTCCTCAATGAGAAATCAGCAGCAACAGTGGAATCCTACCAACTAGAGCCAACAGCCAACAGTTCAAACAGGAGCACTGAATCAGAACCAGAACAGAGACCCCTTTGTACCAGGCCAACCCGTTTATGCAGTAATTACAGAGACTCCTCAAAACCCTCCTGCCAGTGCCTCAGGAGGAGAAAGCTTGAAGGATTATTTATCCAACTCAGTTGCAAACATCAAAAAGGAGTTGATGGATGTGATTACAGAGCAGCTACAGACGTTGAAAGTGAACACAGCGAGCATATCCAACGTTGCAAGAGCAGGAAGAGATGTGATGCGGTCAAATACTTGGTGTGGTAAGTGTCATCAAGCAGGCCATTTAGCCACTGAATGTACACGAAAACCAACTATTCATGGAGCCTTCTGTTCCTACTGTTTGCGGAAGAATCATACAGAGGACATTTGCTCTCTGAAGGAGATGCATGATAGGAGAAGGAAGGAAGAAGACGTAAGATTCAACCTGCCGGAATCCAAAATGACAACACAAGATATTGGACCCAAGCCTAGAGAGTTTGGTCCTAATTTCGGACCCAGAAGATTTCCCTCTCAAAGTTACAAAGGAAGACAGTCTGGTGGTGGTCAGAGATCAGAAGTGGAGTGTTACAGATGCGGAGAATAGGGACACATTTCACCAAATTGTCCAAATCCTCGAAGGTCAGTGGATTACAAGCCCTTATGCAGTAGATGCAAAGGAGAAGGCCACACTGCAAAAGACTGTCCAAGCCCAGCCCCAGTGAAAAGCAGTGCTACTGATAGTCCGGCCAAGGCCCAAGAGCCTACCTCCAATTTGGTGGAATTGGAAGTAGCTGCCATCACGCGTGCAAAGCAGAAGGAACCACCTGTCCAGAATGAAAATAACCCTCCTGCAAGAACAGTGAAGTTCAATCTTCCACCAGAAGAACAGAACAGAACAAAGCCTAACAGTGCCGTACATAGCCCTACAGTGCCACAGAGAGTTACAGAGACAGTTACAGAGACAGGACCAGAGGTCCAGGAGACAGAAGAGGGGGAAGTGCCACAATTGGCAGAAGAAGTTCCTGTAATGCCTCTGTTGGAAGAAAGAGGGAAAATGAAAATGGGTATTGCCCCATTCCCTAACCGGTTAGAGAAGCCAGTGGATCCTATTAAGGAATACGATCTGGTTAGAGATCTAGATACCTTTAGACCAAACCTCACATTCCGACAATTATTGTTGTTGTCTCCCAGTTGCCGGAAAAGATTCAAAAGTATACTGACAAAAAGACGTGGTTTAAGGATTGCTCCCTCAACAGTGACAAAGTCCAACAAGGCTCCAGAGCCTGTAAAAGAAGTGGATGTAGCTAACACCTTCCTAGATCCAGGTACTCCAGAGACTGGCGTGTGGATAGAAGGCTTCTTTATTTCAAATGCACTGATTGATAGTGGTTCATCAGTGAACATTATGACGGATGCTACAATGAAGGATCTAGGCCTACAAGGTGTGCAACCCACCCAATGGCTCATCAGATTGGCGGATCAGAGTAGAATCAAGCCTTTGGGCATTCTCCCATATGTGAAGACTACAGTGGCTGGAAAAGATTATTGGCTGACCTATCTGGTGGTGAAGCCAAACTCTTATGGTACATCCTATCCTCTGTTACTGGGCAGACCATGGCTTTTTGAAGCCCGAGTAAGGACGGATTGGTTCAAAGGAACTTTGACCTTGGGTAGAGGACCCAACAAAGTGGTGCTGAAACTGTATGGTTCTCAAAAAGGACATGGATCCACCTCCTTGGAATTATCTTCTGACTCCCCTGATGAGGCTACAGATGGAACATCAGCAGACGAAGATGCTATCAAACAGATCCTTCCTAAGAAAACAGTGGCACATTCCTTAATAGTGGATACTGTAAGCCGACTTCCAAAAGATGCAAAGCCATTATCAATGGGTGAATACTTCCTGCCTGAACCAGGAATGACTTCTGAAATCACTTCTGATAGTGAGATAGAAGCATGGATGTATTGCTCTCCCTGTTATATGGCCATAGTAGAGCCAGAGACAGAGGCAGGAGAGGAAACAGAGAATCTGTTCTTCTGTTACAGAGCTCCTACCGAGACAGAAGCAGAAGCAGAGACAGAAGCAGAAGTAGAAGCAGAAGCAGAAGCAGACGCAAAGACAGAAGCAGAAGCAGAGACAGAAGCAGAAGCAGACGCAGAGACAGAAGCAGAAGCAGAAGCAGAAGCAGAGACAGAGACAGAAGAGGATGGATATGATATGGACGAAGAAGGTTATGAAAGTGAAACAGAAGAATCTATCCCATCTGAAGAGGATACATTTGAAGAAGAAGTTCCAGAAGCACCAGAAGCCGATGAGCTCATGCTATGGAACAGAATGGTGATGGTACCATTGGGTCTAGTAAATGGATCTTCTCATATGCAAAACCTTTATAAGAAATGGATTAAGAAGAACAAGCCGTCTTTCAGCAGTGGCTCATGCCGTCCTAACCCATCCTTGCCAAAGAAAGATGATGATGATGCACCGTGCCAACAAGCACCAATCCCACCAACCCAACAGGTATCAGAGGATCCCTGTTATGTGACGTTCCTAGATGTATCATCAAAAGATGAGTCTTCAAGCCAAGAGGTAATTACTCTTGAAACCAAACCCGAAACAGCTTTAATCCCATTCCAACATCTTAAAGAGCAACCTAAGTCTCCACCAAAAGAAGAAATTGGTTCTAGTGGGACATCAGAAGAGGATACCACTCCCTTGAAGGAGTCGGATCTGTATCCAGAAGCAGTCCGTGGAACCTTCATCCGTGAAGTAGAAGGTGAAAGGCAGTTAACCTTTGTGGATGCAGATGGCACTGAACGCCACTTGAAGGTGGGTAGTAGCCTCCCAGAAGAGGAATTGTCAACCTTGTACAACTTGTTGAAAGAAAATGTGGACGTGTTTGCGTGGTCCTACAAAGACCTAAAGGGGATTGATAACACAATATGTCGACATCATATTGACTTGGAGCCTGATGCCAAGCGAGTACGGCAACGACAGAGGCGAATGAACCCGAATTATTCCACATTGGTGAAAGCGGAGCTGCTGAAGCTTCTAGAAGCCGAGTTCATCTATCCAGTGGCAAATAGTGAATGGGTTTCACCCATCGTGGTTGTACCCAAGAAGAATGGCAAATTGTGAATATGCGTGGATTTTCGAAAGCTTAATTCCAAAACAAAGAAGGATCACTTTCCAATCCCTTTCACAAACCAACTGTTGGACACAGTGGCAGGACATGAGCTTTATTCTCTTCTGGATGGATTCAGCGGATACAACCAAGTGCAGATTGCAGAAGAAGACCAATCCAAAACAACCTTCACCACAGAATGGGGAACCTATGCTTACCGAGTGATGCCATTTGGGCTCTGCAATGCCCCTGCTACTTTCCAACGAGTCATGATGGCCGCATTTCAAAATCATCTGCACGACTTTATTGAAGTATATTTGGATGACTTCTGTGTCTATAGTTTGATCCGTGAACATTGGGAGCACCTGGAGCAATGCTTTGACCGATGCCAGGAGTATGGGATTTCCCTCAACCCCGACAAATGCATCTTTGGGGTCTCTTCTGGAGTCCTGTTGGGCCATATTGTCTCTGCACAAGGGATATCAACAGGCCCTGCAAAGATTGAAAAGATCGCAGCTTTGACAGCACCCTCCAACCTCAAACAGTTGAGGGGATTCTTAGGTCATGTGGGTTACTACAGAAGGTTTATAGCCCACTTTGCAACAAAGGCAACCGCTTTGCACAAGCTCCTGAGGAAAGATGCAGAGTTTACTTGGACAGAAGAATGTGACAAAGCCTTCCACACTCTGAAGCAGTGTCTGATTGAGGCACCCATTCTGCAACCTCCTGATTGGACGAAAGAGTTCCATGTACACACGGATGCATCAATTGAAGGTTTAGGTGCTGTCCTCTGCCAGAAGGGCTCCTTGAAGTTGGATCAACCGATCTATTACGCAAGCCGAAAAGTCACTGATAGGAAACGGAACTATACAGTGATAGAGTTTGAGTGCTTGGCAATGGTGTTTGCCCTAGAGAAGTTTCGCCATTACCTCCTATCTACCCACTTTAAATTTTATGTGGATCATGAGGCCCTGTCCTTCTTGATGAACAAAGAAGATGTGAAAGGACGAATGATGAGATGGCTCCTTTTATTCCAAGAGTTCGATTTTGAGGTGATTACTAAGCCTGGTTGTTCCCATGTTCTGGCTGATCATCTGTCGCGTATCCCACAAACTGCAGATGAGGAGCAAGATGATCCAGACCTCCCTGATGCTTGCCTATTCTTGGTAGAAACTGTAACTCCCTGGTATGCAGACATTGCCAATCTACTGGCAACCCAACAGTACCCTCTTGGTATCTCTAGTCGGGAAAGGAAGAAGCTCATGCTAGAATCAGCCCCCTACACCCTGCTAGGCGGTGCACTGTACAAGAAAGGCAAAGATGAAGTGCTCAGAAGATGTGTTGCAGGAGATGAGATTGGGATTGTTCTGAAAGCTTGCCACGACGAGCCATGTGGAGGTCACTTTGCAGGAGAAGCTACAGCCAGGAAGGCTCTGCTAGCAGTATATTGGTGGCCTACAATTCACAAAGATTCCTATGATTACTGTAAAAGATGTGATGCTTGTCAGAGAATGGGGAAACCCACGAAGACAAGTGCCATGCCATTGCAACCTATCCTTCCCTTAAAGCCGTTTGAGAAGTGGGGCATTGACTTCGTAGGTCTGATCGACCCTCCCACTAGAAGGAAACAGAACAGATACATCCTCGTATGTACGGATTATGTTACAAAGTGGTGTGAAGCTAAAGCCCTAAAGCGGGACGATGGTAACAGCGTGGCCCTGTTCATGTACGAGAATATCATCACCTGTTTTGGTAGTCCCTTAGAGCTGGTAAGTGACAGAGGCACTCATTTTCTTAACAAAGTCATGGAAGAGTTGACAGAGTTGTATAAGATCCGCCATCGCAAGTCCACTCCTTAATACCCCAGAGCCAATGGCCAAGTCGAAGTTACCAATCGCATCCTCTGCTCGATTCTGACAAGAACAATCGCCGCACATCGTCGTGATTGGGACGATCGACTTACAGAGGCCCTCTGGGCATATAGAACCTCCCATAAAGCAGCAACAGGATAGACACCCTTCCAGCTGGTGTATGGAACAGAAGCCATTTTTCCTGTTGAATTGGAACTACCCTCTTTGAGAGTGGCTATCAAAGAGCGTTTGGGGGATGATGATTCACTGCAACGCCATCTCCTGCACTTGGAATGTTTGGACGAAATTCGCAGGATGGCTCTACAGTGCATGGAAGCCACGCAAGCTTGACGCAAGGCTTACCATGATAGCTTCATCAAGCACAAGGAGTTCCAAGAAGGTGATTTGGTCCTAGCCTATGATTCACGATTTGGCAAGTTTCCTGGCAAGCTCCAACAGCGGTGGATGGGCCCCTATAAGGTACTTGCAGTCAACCCTAATGATTCTGTCCAAGTGCAGACCGTTGATGCCTCTGATGATCCCTTTCTGATCAATGGATATCGCCTGAAGAAGTACTTTCCTCCTTGGGGATCTTGACAATTACGGACACTTGTTCCTTTCCCTCGTTGGCACGGCACTGTACTTCTTATGCTGCTACTTCTGATAGCCGTTCTTCAGCCACTTCTGATAAGGTGGACACAACCCTCTGTCCCCTCAAAACCCCCTTTCAGCCTTGATCTCTTATCCTCTATTTTCCACCAGCGACAGTGGCGAGGTGGGTTCTGACAAATGGTATTTCTACCATTCCCTTGCTCAATTTATTTAATTTTATAAAAAAAACATATCGATCATGGGAGAAAAGGACTTAGGTCCCTGTCATGCTGACCTATTCTTCGAGAAAAGATGAAAACACCCTCGGGAATAGGGGAAAACAAGAAAAAGAAAAAAAAAACACAACAAACAAACAAATCTGTTATGAGAGAAAAGGAAGCAATTCCCTGTCATAGCAGGCCTCATTCCAGGACAAGGTGGTAAACACCCTTGGGCGGGAAGCTGGCTGTGGAAAAGGTGGCAACACCCAGCAGTCCAGAAAGGGATTCATTAATTGATATTCCCAGGATCCAATTCCGAAGCTGCCTCCCTTGGTACGCTGTGTCCTGGGTCTCTTTGCAAAGTGACTACCTATCCTCTAGCAGATGACATGTCCTATTCAACACAATGTTCGATTTGATGGCTACCTCCCTGGGTACGCCTCTTCAACAACTGATGACACGATCTTCATCGACAACCCCTTGAGTGATGTGAGCTTTCATCCTAACCGGATGGGGAAGTGAGTATGGTTGCCCTTTGTAATTATCAACAGAGCGTGAGACAGAGGGTGGGTCGAGAGACCAGTCTTTTCCCTTCAAATCAAATGAGAGGTGAGAAGTGTGAATGAAGTGTTGCACGCACGGGATGGGCCTCTCAATGCACAAAGCACAATTTGTTTCTGTGCACTGCACTGTAAGGCTCCCTTGCCTTCCTTCTCGCACCGTATGCCGGCACAGGGCGGGATGCACCGTTGCACCATCAAATGCGCACAAGGCATACAATCTTTGCACCAGTGACCGTGAGGATTACATCAACGGGTTTCAGGAAAGGCTGCCCTCTTGTATCTCTCAACAAAGCGTGAGACAGAGGGTGGGCTGAGTGTGACTGGAGTTTCTTCAATCAATTACCGAGCGGTGAGATTGAGGGACGTTACGACACTTGGAGTCAGGTATGTTCTCGTTTCCCTATGCACCCACGGGATGGGTCTTTACCCTCATCACAAGACACGTCACCCTGTTCTGTACATTGCACCATAAGGCTCCCTTGCCTTCCTCCTTGCACTTATGCCAGACGGGTCGGATGCACTACTGCACCATCAACTGTGCACCCTGGCATACTCCTTCTGCACCATTCCCCTGTCGATTCCTCAACTGGGTATGCGATATGGGTTTCAATCCTTTTTCCTCAAGTGATATTAGTCATGGGGCGAGTGACTGTTCTTTCATTCCAATTGAGTGATTGTGAGTTGAGTGTAGTATCCCTCATCATCGACGAATTTCCTACGATTCCTTCAACTAGCTACCTCCCTAGGTGCTGCCGCGTGGTCCCTGCCATGACGAACGTGTGCCGAGAAGATGCCTTGGTCCCTCCAGCGCCGACAACCACACTGGACGTGCCATCGACACTCAACCTTGCTTTTTGACGAAACGGGCCAAGTTTTTCTAACCCTACAACTTCTGTTTCTTAGTGATGTTCATGTTTTAAGTGTGGGGAAGTTGGTGGATGGTCTATGGCATGGTCCTAGGTCCCTGTTGCTCGGTTAACCCTATCCGTTAAGGTCTTAAGTGTGGGGATGCGTCCCTACGCGTCTACATTGCATACCGTTCTGCATATGCCTTACCCTGCTCATGCATGTATGCCATGCCTTGCTTTTACCCTCATGGGGTCCCTTCCCACCCACCCGGTTATGTTCCACCCACCCTTGGGGCTGTTCCCTTACAGTTTTCCTTCATTCCTTGATTTTGAGGTCCTTCCATGTGAATGCACCCTACGTTCACCGAAGTCCAAAATCCAACCTTATAGCCCTGTTCCTCCCATTGAACTGGCCATTTTTCCTTTTTACCTACCTTTGTTCCGGTGCACGGTTTTCGAGTTATTAATTTTTGAAGCATTTTGTGCAAATTAGACGGTTTTCCATGTGAACGCCCTTTTCTTGCTTCGGAACCATGCTCTGACATCATAGCCCTGACCACCACCTTTTCCCTGACATTTTTCCTTTTTATTCCGCATCATTCCGATCCACGATTTGTCCGTTATTAATTTTCCGGGTTTTTTACGACCTTTTTCGTGTGTATTTTTGACATTTTTCCATGTGAACCTACTCTATTTGCATCAGCATTCCAATTTGATTTGAACAGCCGTGTCCCCTATGCCTTCCCCCACCTTTTTCCTTTTTCCTCCTCCCTCTTTCGACTTTTGGATTTTTTATTATTCATTTTTAAATGCGTTTTCGGGAGTCTTTTTGGAGTTTTTCACATGTGAACCCCTCCTCCTTCCACCGGAACTGCGGTTTAACGTGATAACCCTGTGCCACTCCTTTTTGCGGACATTTTTCCTTCTTACTGCATGTCATTCCGGTGTACGCTTCGTCCGATATTAATTTCCGATCCCATTTTTGGGTTTGTTTTTTGGGTTTTTCCCATGTGAACGCGTCTTATCTCCGTCAAAATTATGTTTTGATGTGATAGGATTGTCAGGCACATCTTTCTGCACAGTTTTCCTTTTTTCTGCACCTCATTCCGCTACACGGATTTTTTGATATTAATTTTTAATTGCGTTTTTTGTTCGTTTTTTGTGATTTTTGCACGTGACTGTCCTTTTCCCCTCCCAGAACCTCCGTCCCGTATTTTCCTTGTTTTCCCCCTGTCGTCCTGCCCACTTTTTGTTTTTACGATATTTCGTTTTGACGTCCGGATTGGGAGTTATTAATTTTTCTTTATTTTTACGTGTCTTCGCGCGCCCGTTTTGCGGATGAACGCGCCCTTTTTCGATTTTACGCATCCCCACGCGCCCCGGTCGTGTCCGCATAACCCATACCATCATCCCGGTGCCATTTCAATCCCATCACGGCAAATTTTTTTACCCCGCCCCGTGCACGTGCGCGGGACGGGGATACGCCCCCTCTTGACCCTACCCAACCCCTTGGCCCCTGTCCAACCACCCTACCCAACCCCTTGGCCCCTGTCCAACCACCCTGCCCACCCCAACCCCTTGCCCATGTCCACCCTCCCCTATCTCCCCCCTACCCGCCCTTTCTCTCTTCCCGCTCCCCAACCGTCTCCTCTCCCTTCCTCCTCCTGCATTCCTCCCTCCATCTCCACTTCCCTCCTCATCTCCATCTCCTCTCCCTTCCTCCTCCTGCATTCCTCCCTCCATATCCACTTCCCTCCTCATCTCCATCTCCTCTCCCCTCCTCCTCCTACATTCCTCCATCCTCTCCCTTCCTCCTTCTTCCTCCCTCTCCCGGCTTCTCCCCCCCTCCCCTTCTCTCCTCCTTCCTGTTCCTCCCCCCTTCCTCTTTCCTTTCCCCCTTCTTCTCCCTTGCCCAGGACGCCGCCTCCCCTATGCGTCCCGCCGCCGTCGCCCCAGGACGCTGCCTCCCCTCTGCGCCCCGACAGCCCGTTCGCCTCCGCCCTCGCCCCGGCCGCCTGACGTTTCCGCCCGCGCTGCCGTGCAGGACCGACTGCCCCGCGCCCGGAGCCAGCCGCCGTCGACACCGCGCCGCCGCCTCCATCAGCGCCGCCACCGTCTCCCCGCCGTTGCCGCCGCCCTCCTCCCCTTCTTCCTCCTCCTACCTAACTCCCCTAGGTTAGTTGACTAACCTCCTAATTAGCTAACTAACACAACTCTAGTTAGTTATGACTAACCTAACCTACCCCCCTAACTTTAACCTAACTTTAGTTAGTTTTATTAACCTTAGTTAGTTAGTAGTAACTAACCCTAGTTACCATCCCACTAACCCTAACCCCACCCCTAGTTTCCTAACCCTAGTTAGGTTACTCTAACCCTAAGTTAGTTACACTAACCCTACCCTAGTTAAACTAACTTTAGCCTAGTTACACTAACCCTCCTTAGGTTAGTCCCCACAGACCTAACTTAGTTTACTAACCTAACTTAACCTACCCTGACTAACCTAACCTAACTTAACCTACCCTGACTAACCTGACTTGACTTCATGTGACTACCATGACTTACCCAGACTAACCAGACTTAACTGACTTCTTTCTACTTGACTTATCTGATTAACATGATTTATGTGATTTAATTAATTTCTAAATTAATTTTTCCATTAAAAAAATCAAAAAATTTTCTAAAAATTCCCTTTGCTTTTTGCCAATTTTTGGGAGTTTGTCCGCTGGAAATTACCTACCCTACAATTTCTGAAAATTAAATATTTCCTAATTAATCCCCTAAATTGCCAATAAATGTAGATAATTCATTTAAAAATAGTACAAACTTCTAAAAAAATCTCAAAAAATTCCCCTCACCTCCCTTGCTCATTTTCCATTTATTCAACCATAAATAATCACAACTTAACACAAAAAAATAAAAAAATAAAAAAAATAAACAACCAACACAAACCAAATCCACACATCCGCTAAGGTGTTGTGTTTGTTGTTTCATCAGTGATCTTTACTTTTCCTTTACTGGATTCACTCCTTTTGGGGGACTCTTCCGTGCGCATTTCTACATTACATACACACCCCTTCCAGGTATTTATTTTATGTGTTTTATTTATTTTCATTTTCCCCTTAATCACAAATTAATTGTTAAAATGAATTTTTTTTATTCACCCACAATTTCCACGTGCATTCGCGCTCAACATACACATTATTTTTAATTAAAATAAACCAGCCGTTCACTTAGCACGCGCTACGTGCGCTACAGAGGCACTTTAAAATTTTAATTAAAATGAACCAGCCGTCACATGAGCACGCGCTGGCAAAAAAGCGCTCCACATCACCTTAATTTGTAATCAATAAATTGCATTTAGAGACCTAGTCGGGTATCGAAGTCCGGGATTCGAATAAAAGCACCGCTTCACCTAATAATTGGTAATTAAATTTATAATAAGGAACCGCCGTTTTCTTGCTAGGGTTTATCACCTAATAAAAATTCACCCATTTTTAATAATTTATTAAAATCAACCCTTCATTAAATTAATTCCCCCCTCACTGCACTTAATTCCCCTTTTTAATGAACCGTTTCGTGGGATGGGTATGCGCAGTTATTAGAGTTATATCATCGATGTCGTCTTGATATGTGTCGGATATGGTATTGTTTTGGTTTACTGTCTTTGTTACGGTTAGGGGTACGGTATGCAGTTTTTTCTTTTATTGCCTAATACGGGGTTCTGGGTGTTTGTCTGATGCATCGCATGAAGCTTTCGGTCGCATTTGTCTCAAGGTCATGTCAAATTTTTTCTAGGATGTGGTTTGCTTGGGGTTAGTTGGTCGAGTCACGTTTTCTTATTTGGTTGTTCTCTTATCCTTGGTTTTTGTCTGTTGCTTTGCAGGCATTCTCCTTGATTGTCTGTGTTTGTGGTGTGTGTGTAACCATCTGAATGGCGCCTTCTCATGCTCCTCCCCCTATCCAGTACGTCCCATTAGTTAGTAGGGATTACTCTTCCCTACTTACTTTTGAGCCTCTCACGAAGGCGGGCCTTGCTGCTTTTGTGGCCACTCCTTTTCTATTGCTTCCAGAGGATCCGTCGTTATGTGATGAGTTCCTGGCCTCTTACAGCAAGAAGACAGGCGTAGTCCAGGGCATGTCTATGACTTTGACATCTCGAGGCTTAGGGAAGGCTCTGTCTCTTCCCTTTAAAGGTGAACCTTTTGTGACCACTCGTCAGCTTTTCTCTAATGAAGAGATTCTCAAGCTGTTGTAGAAGCAGACAAGGGAAATCCTCGATGTTAAGAAGGTGATAAACTCTTCAGGAGTTTCCTTTTCTATGATCACTGATCCCGTATGGAAGACGATCTGTCAGTTCCTTCAGGACAGGTTTATGCCTGCCAAAACGCCATCCCACTATTTGTCCAAAGAGCTTTTCACAGCTTCCAGGATGGTGCTGAAAGGAGTTGCTATTGATTGGAGCACTTACCTCCTCACTAAAATGGATCAGCATTTTGTTAAAGTCACCAGGGGTAATGTTACCAATGTTACATACGGATCATATTTGTCTGCCTTCTTGACCTATTCAGGTTTACAGAAGACTCTGCCTCCGCCTCCTCCATCAGATCCAGTACCTCCTCCTCCACCTTCAGAAGAGTCAGAACCCATTGACATAGAGGAGGATGATTCTCCGCCTCCCCTGGTCATCCAGCGCAAATGCTTGAAGCGGGTAGCGGATAAAACTCCTTCTGTACTTCCTTCAGTGCACATCCCTGCTACTTCTGGCAGTGAACTCCCTGGGTATCTCACTTGTACTAACCTGTTCAGAGCACATCGAGAAGGATCATTGGAGATCTCAGCTCCTTCCCTGAACAGTCTCATCTCAGGAGATGCCATTCCTTTCCTCTGCAAGGATATTCAAAGTTCCATTGAATTGTTAGTGACAGCCTGTGTTTAACAGCTGTATGCGTCCTTTTATGAAGAGCTCATGCAGTCTAAGGACCAGTTGCATAAGGCAACATCTGAGTTAGCTTCTGCTAAGGATACCCTAGCAGATTTATTTAAGAAAATGGAACAACAAACCCAACTAGTTGCCACCCAAAGCGATGAGATTTCTTCATTGAAGACCCAGTTACTGGAGGTTCAATCCCAGGTTACTAGCCTTTCAGAGGAGAAGGAGAGGATGCCCAGCAAAACGAAGGAATTCCAAGCTATCTTAGATGACAAACTTTCAGCTTTACAGATTGTTAATGACACAGTGGCCAACCAAGCCTCCCAAATCCAGCAGTTGCAAAATCAGCTTGCAAAGTCCCGCTCTGTTCCTCCAAGTCCTAATGTTCCCTTGATTCCTTCTCTTTCACAGCAGGACTTGGCTGCTCTTCAGAGACAGGCTACTTTGTGCCCTCTATTCCAAGATAAAGTGGAAAGATTGCAGTCCAGAATGGACTTGTTATGGTCTACATTTGAGCAGTTTCAGGAATATGTTCTACCAGACCATTCTTTCTTTGTTCATTACCACTTACAGAAGTTGGTCTTCTACATGAAGCTTTCCACGATGGATTTACCTTTTCCAGAGGATGGCTGGAGTGGGGCTTGGTCTGCTGAGTTGTTGACAGAGGTAGTCAGAATGGTCTTTGAAGATTCTGTCACACCAGATACCATGTTGATGTCATACATGTATCTACGAGGAGACTTGTTAATTCCAGATGAGGTAGATATGGCATGGTATGTGGGGGATGTGGTATTACAGGCTGTTTTGTATGTCAATCATTTGGAGTTGCGCATAGCTGACATGTTCCAGAGTTATTCCTCCAAAGTAGCGGATTGTCATGATAATTCGTGGCATCCCATGATTGATTCGGTGGTCCTCAATCAAAGACAAAACACAACTCCTACCTCTGCCCCGAGTACTAGTCAACTGAGGATGGATCTCTTAGCCTATCTTTCCAAGCATAATCCATTTGATGCTACCTTCTTTGATGCCTATCATAGACGATCTCTCTTGGGACCTTCTGTTCCTACCCTCCTCTATTACCAACAAATGGCTCACCGCTATGCTATATATCTTTCCCTTTGTCAATCTAATTCCACCATTATTTTACCCCTTCTTTTCCAACCTTCATCTTTCCCTCAAATTCCTATTTTCACTTACTGTTCCTTTATTGAGGATAGGGTATTTTCCCCTTCTCCACCCTGTCCTTCTCCCTCCATTAATGTACCCTCCACATTTCCTATTTATCAGTTAACACCGTTCCTTAGTGATTCCTTACAAATTTCTGCCACTCCTTCTTTAACCTTTTCTTCCTTTTATGATTTTTCCTATCCTTCCCTTCATCCACTTTTCCTTATTCCATTACCCTCTCCTAACACTTCCATATCTCAACCACCTCAGTTGGTTAGTGACTGTGATGGGTTTGATAATCAGATTTCCAGAAGAAGGGGATGGAGTTCGGATGATTGCCTTACAGGACCACAGATTAATTGGCCAGTAATTCCAGGAGAATGGACAGCTTCCAGTCAAGCTTATCAGAACTATGTTCATTTTGCCCAGCAGTATTCACAGTCTGCCGATCCCTCAGTGAGATTAACTGCTCACTTTGCTTGGTACCTGGCGTATATGCATAGGCACTCTCATAATGATTCCAAGCCTATTCCAAAGTTGTGCATGAATGTCAATGTTAGCATTGATTCCCAACAGCTGGAGATATTGTATTTTCATGCCCTCTGTTTGGCTAGCAGATACCTGGTCCTGTTGGAAAGGATGTGCTGTCTCCAATTTTTTCAAAATCCTCCTAAAAACTTTGTAGATGAATCCTTATCTATGGATCGTTTTCGACAACATCAATCTTTCAAGAGGGATCATCTTCATTGATACCTTTCCAATGTATGGTGGAAGCTTTTAATGAAAAACTCTCTTTTTGAAGGAGTCATTCAGATGGTTGTGTTGTGTATTAGTGTTTGTGTTGTGAGTTCATTTATGTCAAACGAACGTGGTGGTTTCCTATTGGATTTCGTGTATGAGCTACGTTTTGGAGAATTGTGGTGCTGGGGTCGTGGTTGCAGAGTTGAAGTTGATGCTGATGAAGACGAAGAAAACTTTTATATCCTTTATAAATTTGTTGTGATTTTTAGTTTGATAAGAGGTGTTAATGTATAAAGAGTTTTCCTTTCTTTGTATTTTTATATCAGAAACAGGTTATAAGTTGGGATCGTGGTGGATGGATTATTTGTGAAAAGCTATTGAAGATTAAAGTTGCGATTTTAAATGAACTTGTATTCCCTTTTTCCTGGGTCGCGAGGACGCTTCCTTATTAAGTGTGGGGATATGTTGAGTGTTGAAATGACTTGTTTTTTGGCTGATTTTTGTTGTTTTTGAGAGCTGAATCGTTGATTTTATGAGATGATTGATTGATTTGGAAGTGGTTTGAGAGTGTTTTGGATGGTAATGATTGTGTTTTGGAAGATCATGATGTGTATTGGTGGTTCTGTGATGTTCTGATAGGTTTTGATGGGTTCTGTATACCTTCTATTTTGTTCTGTTTTGGTCTGTTTTGTTTTGATTGTCTTCTGTAAGGAGGGATGGAGTATTGATTGATGAAGATTGAGATCTTGTGAAAGTTTATTGAATGGTTTGTGAGAGTTTGGAATGATTTGAGAATGAGTTATGTGGTTTTGATGACCTTCTGTAACCTTCTGTAGGTCTTCTGTAGAGCTTCTGTTTCTGTTCTGTTTTGTTCTGTTCTGTACTGTAGCTGTTCTAGTACTGTTCTGTAAACTGTTCTGTATGCTTCTGTAAGTGTTCTGTGGAATGTATGTGTGACTTTGGGAAAGTTTTCTAGCCTTGGAAAGAGGTGAATACAAGTGCAAAAGAGCTGAAAGAAGTGGAAGAAGTAGCTGCTGAAGACTCAAGTGAAGACTAGAGTGAAGTGACAATAGTGAGCTATGAAAAGACACTGTAGTGGCTCTGGTGACCCTTCATATTAGACATACCTCTTGGGAGGGGTATCCACGACCTAAGAGTGATTATTGAGAGTGATTTTAGAGAGATTGTAGTGAGGATATGATGTATTATTGATAGAGAGAGAGAGAGAGAGTCAGAGATAGCCAATTCTACTGAAACAGAGTGATTGTATATGAGAGATTGAGAGAGAAGACTATGAAGATATTGAAGTTGAATACTATGTGATGTATTTCCATTCAAAGATGGTGTACTTCTTTGCTTTCTTTGTTCTATTGATGGATTTTGTGAAGATGTTGAAGAATATGGTTGATTCTATTAAAAACCGTGGGAGATCTACATGATGCTGTATGAAGATTTGTTGTGCCTGGCGTTCTTTTCTTCGTTGTGATCACATGAAACATGAAAAACAAGCTTGTTGATGTTACAAGATAGATTTTCTTGCAAGAGAATTCCCTTTCCCTTGGTGTTCCTCTTGGGGCTCCATTTTATCAATAGCACAGCTTCCTCTTGTACAAAAAACTTCTTTGTATTGACATCTGAGATTGCAGAGACACATACTTCCAAAGACAACAACAATGAACATTGCATTTGCATTAAATTAATGTAAACAGTTGGTAACAATGTGCCAATTGTGTACACTTTTGCTAAAAATTTTGTAATATTAGGCATTGCTTCCAAGTGTTGTCATTCAACCCCACTTAATTGCAAAGTGTCCTCACCAGCATAGCTACATCACAAACATCCAGCATCACAAACACAGCTATCACAAGTTTCTATGCAACCTCAAAATAAAAATAAAAAACTCTCCCTCACTTAATTGCGAAGTATCCTCAAGCACAGCTACAATATATATTAAAGGACACATAGAAAACTAGTAGATACCGAAAAGATAGGCAAATATTTATTTGTGTCACATAATAAATCCAGCAAAACAAATATTTCAGTTAAGTTATATAAAAAATTGTGCATACTAACATTTTTCCTTTCCACTCTCCCCACTTAAGTGCATAACAGAGCTTCATCCAGTGCATAGAACATACCAACTAGGAAACTTTCTAAAGCCGCTAAACAACAATAATCCCTCTAGGCAAGAAAATGCCACACTACTATTCCACTAGGAATATTGCTTCCGAAATAGCCTCATTGATAAGGTCCATACCTAATAAAGAACCCAAACAAAGAAAGCTAATATTACGACACCAAATAGGACTCCTATGGTTTCGTTGCTAATTCTCCATGTTCTACTAGAACAACCGGTCAATGGTCCCTAACTTCCAACTGTCCAAAGTGTTTGTTTGTTTGTTTTTAAAAAAAGTAGTGGCTTTCTTTCAATGCCAAAAGAGTATATACATTTTTTCTCCTTTCCAAAAGGTCCTATCCCAAAGCAATGCAAGGTATCAAACGCATGTCACCCATTAACGAAATCTCTACAACCTACCAGGACCTCAAAGGCGATGGTTATCTCATTTTGGTGGTTTTTTTTTTCTTTAAACCTATAGTCTCATGGTGTTTTTTTTTTTCTTCTTTCTTTCTTTTCTTTTGAAGAATAAATATATAGACTCTTTTGAACTTTTATTACTTGAATTGGAATTTAAGTTTTTTTTTTAAAATAAAGGATCAATTAGAAGGCTAAGAATGCATCACTTAATTGAATGGTGAAACATTTCAGCTCAACAACTTCGCTCGAGGAATCTAATCTAGCACATAATACTAGTTACTTTGGTTATAAAATGATAAGCAAAGATACTCATTAGCTCAACATCTCTCGTCCATGCTACTTCTGGGCAAAATTTTGTGGAGAGAACCTTGTTATGCAGCTACCCCCACATCCTTTTAAAAAACGATAAAAAGTCAAGGGAAAACTCTATTGGATTCCTAATTAGACTTCCATACAATGGAGTCCACTATGTTATGCACACACATCACCCCCTTTCAATCACTCCCTAGTGCTAAGTCCCATCCCATGTGGGTGGACTCTCATATAGACTATATCTTTCTATAATATTTCCTCACAACAAGTTAGTTGGTTAGTTCAAAAGTTAGTTAGTCAATTAATAAGTTAGTAAGGTTACTAACAAAAGACTAACTAAGGTAAAAACTAACTAACATTAATAATTAAGGATTTTATTTAATTAAAATATTTTATTTAAAAAATTTGAGAGTCATAAATTTGTCAAATTGACAAGGACTGTAGCCACCCTTCACGTAAGTTACAACGTGAACAAGACTTATGAACTATATTAATCACTAGTATTAATCTGTATAGTTTGGATGGTCTAAAAATATTAGGTTTTGGGCAAAACTAGTTTATTTTAGATATTATCCAAAAAAAAGATATGGAGATTTCTAAAACTGGATGTCATTTAAAAGAAAAGACAAGTGATGTTTTCATTAGTTTTGGAGATTTTATAAAAAGAAAAATAAAGAAAAGTAACTGGTGAAATCGTGTGTGCCGTGATTGCAGTCCACAAACAGAAAACATCACTTCGAACAGAGAAAAGAAGAAGGAGTGAACTAAGAGCTTTCTAACCAAGTGTCTTGGAAGTTTTACCCCCCTTTTGGAGCCAATGGAACCATCAGATTTATGATCTGAGCATTAGATCACTGATCTTTCCAAGGTCCCCCTCCACAAAGAGCTCCACTTCTCAGCCACAAGCCCTCTTCTCTAATGCACTATAAATATGAGGCATGGGGAGGCACAAGGGAGCATAAGAAGTCCCAGAGAGGCTGCGAGAGAGAGGTAGAGAGAAGGATACCCTCCAAGACATTGTGAGAGAGCGAGAGAGAGAGAGAGAGAGAGAGAGAGAGAGAGAGAGAGAGAGAGAGAGAGAGAGAGAAGAGTCACCCTGAGAGGTTGCACAATTCCCTCTATCTCGATCCTCGACTTAACCATCTTCTCTTACGCTCTTCCATCTTGAATCTATTCCACCTTCTTAATCTCTTGAGTCTACTTACAGATGATGGCCTCCAAGCGAAGAATGTCACGTGCGGATGGCAATCCCATAGCCAACAATGAAGCTTCGGGCAAAGGCATCACTGTCAATCCAACTGCGGTATCAATCGTAAGTAATGTATTTCCAAATTGATAGATGCTTTTTTTGATTCTCATATGAGATACGTTAGGCCCCATACTATGTGCACGAGTATAGGCCATCGGAAAGGATAAATTTCATCTCACCTACTCGAAAGATGGAGTTTGTGAAGTGCATATATCAAGGGAAGTTAATTGCACCTAGTTGCATATGGCTTATTTACTGGTAGAGCAATTACAAGGAAGAATTAGTCAAGGGTTATGAATGGTATAGTCATCAAAATAATGACATTAAAAGATTGGGCATACAAGTGCTAGGTTAAAGCATAATCAAGGGTTATAAATAGCATAATTGCTAAAAGAATATGACATTAAGAATCTTGAATAGAGAGTACTAGTTTAAAGTTTAGATACTTCAAAAGTACTTAGCTTAAGAGCCCAAATATTAAGAAGAACTAGATTCTAGCTCAAGGCAAGGCCAGCTGGAGTAATTACTTGAGATCATCTCGCACTTATCTTATCAAGTATTTACACGTTATGCCTATAACATGTTTTGATATATGAGAATAATTTCCTATTTGCCTCATGACTTGACTGAGAGCTAGCACGAGAAATTAATAATAAGGATTAAAACTAGGATGTTTTGAGATCCGTTGGATAACTATAATCCAATTCAGGGTTGGGTCATCGATCAATGTAAGTGACCTATAGAACTTAAGTCATGGATAGTGTTTGAACCCTTAACATATGCCTTAGCCGAAGGTATAATTTTTTCTGCATTATATTTGATTTAGTATTCCCCATTCCATTTAATGCATCAAAGATCACATTGATTTCGTAACTGTCAGAGAGAGAACTAGGGAGAGAAGAAGAGGAGAGAGAAAGACTGTAGGAAGAGAGAGAAATAGAGTGACGAGGAGAGAGAAAGACTAGAATTGGAGAGAGAAAGACAGGAAAGATGAAGAAGCCATGGAAGCTTGGAGCAAGAAGGGAGAGAAAGATTGTAATTCTATTGATATGTCAAAAAGATGTGGAAAATTACAACTTATCTCCTTATATACCAATGTCAGTGTGACATGGCATATTATCAACATTTTAACTATTTCCAACTTCTTACAATCCATCCCTTCCCAAAAGTTTTTGTCCTCAAAAACAAACCTAGAAACAAGCTAAAAAGGAGATGGATAGAACAGAGTACTACTCTGTACAGCATTATAAGGGATAAAAGAAAAGATTACCTAATACTCAATAGTAGTACTAATCTATACAGGAGGTCAAAATCAGCCTGTAGCCTCCCGGATCAAAAGGAAAAGTTGTATCTTTGCCATGCATAGGATCAGCTTCCATAAGATCGAAATCAAATACTCCTGGAAACACGATCATCATGATAGTACTCACTAATAAAGTCTCCATTGCATGATGGCCTTCCAAGTCCACATGCTGTCCATAATCTGCCTTCTTGAACTGAACTTCTTGTTGTTGAACTTCTTGTTGTTGAACTTCTTGTTGTGGACTCATACCAAAATGGTCTTCAACAAGATGTTCTTCATCATTTACATCATAATATTCAAATAGCAAGATTATTTTGGCAGACTTTGCCCTACATGTGGCTTGGTGATTACAAGATAGTGGCTTAGCACAACGATAGCATAAGCCCGCTGCATGCAGTTCCCGTATTGTATCACTAGTAAGGTGTCTAACACGTTTAACTTTAGATAGCAATTTACACACCTGTTCAACACCATTGGTCAGCTCTATGATAGTTTTGACATGCTGCTCATAGTCATTCTGCTGTTCATGTATAACAGATGGCTGTCCATGCTCATCATGTACTACAGATGGCTGTCCATGCTCATCACAGATGGCTGTCCATGCTCATCATGTACAACAGATGGCTGTCCATACTCATAACCATATTGCTCATGCTATCCATACTGCATATGGTGATAATAGCCCTGCTGCACATCAGAGGAACTGTTAGGTTGAGCATATACATTTGCTTCTACTGATATTTGCTGCTCATATACATAAGCATGTTGCCTTTGATCATTGATCCCACTGTATTGGTCATAATCACTTGCTTGCTGTTGATCAAAGCTAGAAGTGTACTGATAAGCATAACCATTTCTGTTACATCCATAAGAACTATGTTGCTGAAGAGATGGATGCTCATAAGCATAAGCATGTTGACCATAATAACCATTCTGCTGCCAAGGTTCAATGGAATGATACTCTTCAGCATATACATGTTGTCCATAAGCATAAGCATTTGATCCAAGTGTACCATCAGCATATTGATGCTGGCCATGAGCATAAGCATTTGGTTCAGGTCTTGCTATTTTTTCCATATATGCCTTTATAAGAGCAATACACTGTTCATTCGAAGCTACAAGTTTGTCAATATTAGCTTGTATTTGAAGTTGATCTTGTCCAAGTTTGTCCATTTTAGCCTGTGTTTGAAGCCAACTTTGTCCAAGTTTGTCCATTTTAGCATGTATTTGAAGCCAACGTTGTTCACTAGAGCTGGAGCTATTGTTCTTAGCTACTGCCATTGTAGTCAAGTTGCTTTCAAAATATTCCAAAGCATAACAGAAGTCAGCTATAGCAATATCATGAATCATAAATCCTCAAGAATGCAGAGGTATCTTGTGGTTCTTGTACCAAACTTTACAAACAAGAGATATGTTGTTCCTGTCCATGTCTGTGTTGGGCTCCAAATCTGTAATCTTCAGTCAATTTCGTAGCTCAATTTGGCTGTCAATTTTCCTTCACTTAACAAGTCTGGAGATTTAAACCCTGCTCACAAAGCTATGATGAAAGTGGCCAGTTCCAAGTATAAACACCAATCCTAATGTAATGGATGTCAAAACCACTGCTGATATTGGTTAATCTAACAAAGCTGTAGGCAGTAACCCAACTATGCCCTCATGCACAGCTCATAGCCCAAAGAGATCATCTCCATGTTAAGCAGCAAGCTGTCATCTCAGGAGCCATTGTCCTTACAACAGCTGTAGCAACAGCCAAGACTCCTGGAATTGGGAAAAAAACTGACTGTAACATCAGCTGCAATTGTATATCATCTTGCCAAGAAAATCAGGACCAGGTGCTGGTTTGTGCTCCTAGCAATCTGGCAGTTGATCAACTAGCTGAGTAGATCAGTGGCACAGGCTTGAAGGTTGGAGAAGCAAAAGCAATGGAACATGCACTACGAGAAGGTGTCATTGGAGAGACTAGTCCAATTCATCCTACTAAGCATGCCACACAAAATCCTGCTGAGCCACAGGGAAATGATGTGGCCACTGGGGATCATGACTTCAATGATGTCAATTATTGTAGGAGCGATTAGAGTCAGTCGGTAACTGAAGTGGAGTCAATCAGTCTCACTGTGTCTGTCTATGTAATCAATCTGTAAGCTTGAGAGACTAAGCTTGAGTTCTAGTCTCTCAACATGGCCCTATGACTACAGTGAGCAGATCGAGCATTTACAGACCAAATTTACAAAACTACCCATTGTAAAACAGTCTGGCATCTATGGTGGTATTTCAGATTGGGCACAATCAAACTTGGTGGTATTTCAGATTGGGCACAATCAAACTTCTCGGCCCTTCCCGCAACTCAGGGATGGCAACCTATCATCATCCACACATGATACCAATGCAGGCTTGTCATTACTGATGGAAGCAATTATGCCTGTGTGAGGTTCTCCTCCGTCAACATCAAACACAGTAAATTCAAGACCAAAGTCATAGAGCACATAGCCAAAAGCCCATGTATCTCTGTTTCTGCAGTGGTGGACTGGCCATGGAGCCTTCCCTGTTTCTGCTACCAATTTCTGGTAAAACTGCACCAGCTGTAATTCCAGCAGTGCAGCTTTATACACTAGTGCAGTTTTATACACTACCTCATGATATTCTCTCTTTAGAAGCTCAGTCAACACTGCGGACTTATTTCCAGATAGCTGCAATGAAAAGATGTAGGAGACATATGGCAGAAATTGATGAGTTTGTATCTAGCAATAATGAAGGCTTTTTGATTGATCCACTTACAACCTCAGGTGCCTATTCTAAGATGAAGTCTTTGTGCATCAATTTGAGCAAGGAAGTGCTGACTGACATCGAGATACATAATCAACATATTCTTCCAAGCTTAATCGATCTACCCAACATAGCAACTGGAATCTACAGTGTGGAGCTTTGCAATAGGCTGAGAGCATTTCAGCCTGTACAGTGATAGTGCGGTTATCTAATGGCAAATGCCCTTAACCTCACTCCCTCAAGCCTGTCTTTTGCCTTTGGGTCTGTTATTTTGACCTCAGACTATGATGAATACAATAACATCATCTGTTACGTTTCACCATTTAGTCTGCAGTTCGCATAACCGTCTCTGATAGACTCTCTGAAGATGGCATTTTCCCATTGCTGACCTGACTTGAAGATTGCTTTCTTTCGGGAGGAGCACGGACTGTAGAAAAAGAATCCCATCATCTGACTTGAAGATTGCTTTCTGCACCTTAACTCCTGTTATAGGTAATGTAGAAACAAAGAAGACAGATGTGTGCCATTGTTCCAAGCGCACCAAAACTGAAGGTGAGCATTCTCATATTAGACATTATGAGGTTGAGTGTTGCAGCAAGGTACCCATATTTAACCAGGTTAGCTCAAGTTTTTCGAGCTGAGAAGCATGGCAGTCAATAAGATGGCTGTCTCTGTCAGAAATCACCGGTAAATTCTATTTCAAAACCTAGCGATCATCCTGCAAGATGGATGAAGTGTGCATCCTTTGGATTGCCTTGCAGGCATCTCTTGCAGCCCAAGAAGCCCCTCCGATCCGTTTAGAAGCTGCACTTTTCATGCTTGGCGTCGCCTGTCCCATCCTCACCCGACGTAACTCATATGCAGGTCATCTCACCTGTCTTACGTCCTGTAGTCATGGTTAGCAAACTGCTCTTCAATCTCAAAACACAGTTTGCCCTCTCCTCCCTACCAAGGACTTCGAAGTAAGTATAGAAGGTGGGTAATATACACCAAATGCCAGAAAAGCCGGTGCCACAGACTGCCAAAAACAACTGTCTAATTCATGATTATGGCCTCGGAGAGTGAGCTTCTGCTGGCAACTTGGCCTCCAGGAGCATCTCTAAGACTTTCTTCATCCTGGGCCTCTTCAAAGGAGCAGCACTTGTGCACAGAAGGGCCACCTTCAGTACTCCAAGAATTTCCTGCCGCGATGCAAAGGACTATGTGCTGATCCTGGCATCCAGAATCTACTCCGGCATCTTCCCCCTTAATGATGCCCCCTTGAACCCACCTCACAACGTCCAAACCGTCCCCAAACGGCTCATCAATTGGCCGCCGGCCTGTCAGCAGTTCTGACAACACCACTCAACCTTTAGTCTTTTCTGCTCATCTCTATGAAATTGGTCTTTGAGCTCTTGCAATCTTTGGACATGGTGAAAGAGCAAGCCGCAATAATGTCTCCTTTACCTTTGTCATCTCTCACGTAACTTGTCTCTTCTTCTTACACCCTTTTCAACTCACTTCTTCTATTTCTTCTTATATCCTTCCTCAACCACACACGCATCGCCACAAGCTTTTCCTCTCTGGCCTTTGAGAAGCTATGGTGTAGGGAGATCAGTAAGGCATCTGTAGAATACAGCTCCTGTCCTGCAGTGGCACAATAGTGCTGAAGACATCCTCCCGTCCTCCAAACAGCCACATGGATGATGCAGGGTTAAATGGTGCTCAAGGTGGAGCTCTAAGCATAATGAATGAAGTCATGTATGCCTTTGGAATCATGGGAGTCATGGGAGAAAGGTAGAAGCAAGAGGTCCTCCATGGGAGCTCTCAAGAAAGCTTGAATGAGGTAGAAGAAGACTTCTCTTTGAAAAGTAGTAGTGGTTTAACTCTCCCTTAACTCCTGTGTAGATTTTTCCCAAAAAGAACCCTAAAATTTCACCTCAAAGTTGGAAAACGAGCTGCCATTTTGTCTCCATGCCTTCAAATTTGATCAAACCTCCTGACATAGCTTGTGTGGAGTCCAAGAAAGCTGCCATTAATGCTTCTGCATGCAGTCCTTGTGGTCCAGAGATGCTTTGGAAACTCCCCTACTGCTCCCGTACTTGTGTACTTGTGACTCAAAATTCCATGTAACTAGAAAGTTGTAACTAGGTGAAAATGAGGGACTAATTGGGACCAAGAACCAAGGCTCTGATTTCGTAACTGTCAGAGAGAGAACTAGGGAGAGAAGAAGAGGAGAGAGAAAGACTCCAGTGGAGAGAGAAAGACTGCAGGAAGAGAGAGAAATAGAGTGACGAGGAGAGAGAAAGACTAGAATTGGAGAGAGAAAGACAGGAAAGATGAAGAAGCCATGGAAGCTTGGAGCAAGAAGGGAGAGAAAGATTGTAATTCTATTGATATGTCAAAAAGATGTGGAAAATTACAACTTATCTCCTTATATACCAATGTCAGTGTGACATGGCATATTATCAACATTTTAACTATTTCCAACTTCTTACAGTAATGGCAAGACAAATCGCAAAGATGGAAATTTTTCTCTACTTCTCTTTCTAGCTTGAGCTTTGAAGGAGGAAAATACCCCTCTTCTACCTCATTTCCATTTTCTCTACCCCTGTTATGCCTTCCTCCCATACAGCCATATCGCTAAGCAAAACACTGGAAAAAATTTTCTGAACAACCAACTCTCCTTGAACTACCACATCAATTTCTCTTGACATCCATGGCTCCACGAGGTCGTAGAAATTCAAAAGCCCATTTGAAGTAAGCGAAGCAAAGAACGTGGCCGATGGAGAAAATGATATGGTAGGAATTGGTGAAACCCTCGCTACTACAAACTTGATAGAGGTAACATCTCGTCGATCTAGAAAAAAATAATGTTTTATAAGCTTATTGCTATATTTGGCTTTAAACGATTATAAACACATTCTAAAGAAAATGCATATGAACTACCACTTAGGAAAATATCCTAAGTAATATAATAATTAACTATTCAGTGAAAAGACTCTTTCATTTGGAAGAGGATTATATACCTTTCATTAAGAAAATATCATAATTATGGTTTATTTCGTGATATTTATTGTTATTTTATTAATAACGCATGTGATCATAATAATAGAAAAAAGGTAGACGGTATTAGGGAAGGGAATATTTTATACTTTTCCCCTAAAAGTGACTATCTCTATTTTATTTTACTAACAAATGCATATGATTTTTATAATAATTTATAAAAAATCATTTAGATAATATCATGAAATAATTAATACATTAAATCAACAAAAATTTACATATGAAAATATATACTAGATGTGCATAAATTAGGTGCGTGGAAATATAATTCAATGTATGAAAGATGAAAAAAAAATTACGTGTATGATTTCTGCATTGCTTAGAATAAATTTTTCAGAAACACAATCAACATTGCACTTAAAACATAGCTAAATGAAAATTAATCTTTCTAGATAACGTTGAAAGTTTGAACATAATTAATTAAACCATAGAATATGAGTAGAATAAAATAAAAATTATTTTCTTACTCAAAACACATCCAATGTTGCTATTAATGATTTTATTAGCGAGAGCGTCAATATCATGAGTTGATCCACGTATGAGTCAGCGAGATAACCTTACTTAAAATATCGAGAGTGTTGAAGCAAAAACAACTATGAAATACTCGACAACCCTGAAACTATCAGTATTAGAAATTACATAAATATTGGAAGTCTATAGGACTTGTTAGACATTGCTAAGAATTTGTCAATACAAATTCTAAAGTCTAAATAGACTTGGAAAAGCATTTTAAATCATGTTAAGCACGAGTTAGGGCAGGGTAGCACATGAATTGCCTACCATAGGTAGAAATGGCCATATTATCTTTTAGGGCGAAAATACCAAATTTTTTCATAACGATAAAATAGACTTCAAATTCGCGAAATATATTGCAGATACCAAAAAAAGAGTTACAAGTAGAAAGTGAAACCATAAGAATAAGGTGGGACCTTAAAAGAGAAACCCTAGATTTGGGTGGTGCTGCTTCCTATATTGCTAAAAATACTTGATGTTGTTTTTTTAAATTTGTGCATGCATTGATGGTTGCACAGGAAAGACTGATTGTGTTTGTAGCAGTTAGATCTTATTGTAAATATATAATCATAATAATAAGAGGAAAGATCACGCTATGCCACCCCACGACTAGGTGTGAAAACTTGCTCCAAGGGGGATTGCTTTGTACTGTCGTGAGGAGCATTGGACCGGCCCCGACGGCGAGAGGTTGCTCAGTGAGGAATCCGTTAGGCATGAGGAGACAAGAGTGCCAAGGGGATTTGGTCGTAAACCTCTCAATCGCTCCTAGGAACTTCCTGACCCTCACACGAATCAGGATGGGATCCTTGAGTCCTTGGCACTAGTGAAGGGACGGAAATCTTGGAGGGTTTGTTTTCTTTTGTGCTGACAAAATGAATTTTTTGGTGAACGAAGGTTTATCTTCTGCATAGGCAAAAGGGAAAAAGCATTGTAAATAACTTTACAAAATATGTTTTGCCAAAAGATTGTTTTTCTCTATCTTTGTGTTGTGTCATAAATTTATGCAAAGGAACCTGTGATAATGGGTTAATTAACAAAGTTGCTTCCATAACTTAATGTGATAGGTAATTAGAAAACTAAAGAAAACCATTTGTGGGAAGCAAGTGGGCGAGATCCCTGATGGATCCGTCCTACGGATGGGTGGTCACGGTAAGTACTTAGTCTCATTTCTACGACTTTATGCAAGGTGAGCACTTAGCAATTTATACAGATGATGACCTTCTTCTATTTAGAGAAAGGATTGTTGAAAATCCAATCAACTGTGCTTCTCATCGAAATCTCTCAATACCACCTACATATGACCCTCAAGCTCAAGCTCCATGCCCAAAACCCCTGATGAGTTGGAATGCCATGCCCCCATCCCAATGCCATTAACTTAGATGATCTGCACTTGACTAACCACATCAACTATTTGGATACTTCTAATATAGAGAGGATGCAAAGATTGTAAATATAACAAAATTATAGTATTCAAATTAAAAATTGCTCTCTTGTACATAATCTAGAGTCTTTGTAATCAAATTGCCATAATTGGAAATGGAATTCAAGTAATTTTTGTATCACTTTTCATCCTTCTTACAATTTTGCATCTATATTTCCATTTTTACTATTGGATAGCTTAAGACAAGAGAGGAAAACTTGTGCAGTGTTAATGTCCTTACATAAAGTGCTTCTTTCTCTTCTCTAGGGCACATGCACATAAGGTTCACCGTGATTCACATTATTGCAAACAAGAAAAATGTATCTTAGACAATGTACTACACTTTTGGATTACATTTTCTATTTACATTGTAACCATTGCACTTGAACAAATAAACAACATGAATATTTAGGTCCTCATTCGTTAGGTCCATTTGCACTTGATGTAAAGATACGTTTTCCCTTATGCTAAGCATTGTTAAGAGCTCATCTGCCAACCAAACTTCCAACAACATCACAAGATTATTAGCATCATCTTGTAAGTCTTAATGAATTGCCATGATCTTTCCATTCACAAAATGCCATCTCATGTAATATAAAGTTAGAATAAAATTTTGTGATGCAATCATATATTTGCAAATAATAGATTTTTGTTCCACTTTGGACATAATCCCACACACTTCTTTTATATCCTAGCTCTAACCTAGGAAGTCCATACATTTCCCTAATTTTCATATGAACATTGATGTTGTTTTTTGAACTTTCTCATCTTTTAAAAAATCCATAAAAACATGTAATGGCATGAAGAGTGTGATCTTCACCTCTGTGCTAGCTACATTAGGCCATAGATATCTTTGAATATCTGCATAAATCTTTAATCTATAAGATTCACATGTTTTTGCTTCTAGGATTGGCCACTCTACACTATCCAAATCTGGGAGTGGAAGGGGGCTGACAAATCCAAATCTTATTATGCTTAATGGTACATTGTAAAATTTGTCATTTAAAAAAACTCCATCCTTGGCCAATAACCTGTTAGAGGTTGCTTTATACAGCTGCTCACCAATAGAGTTATGAATGGCATCAAATATTCCAAGTATGCTTTCAATAGGTTTCTAGTCCTCAAGGTTTGATGGATATATATCTATAACCCTAAACAGACTTCAATCAATTCATGAAACATAAAAACTTGATTTCAAGTCTAATGAATTTTTTTGAACTTACAATTTGGTCTATGGTGTGGCACATCAATAAGCCAGTTCTACAAATGCAATTTTGAGTGCATAAATGCATGTCATATAAGCACCTCCTTGATCTTTTTTCCCAGATCCTTTGACCTTGAAATCCTTGACTTGCCCCTTGTAGGCGTCAATGAATTCATTTCCACGTTGTCTTCTCTTACTTGTTTGTAACTATATCCCAACTACCAATAGAGATGGTAGTAGGAATCCACCTATTGTTGTCAAGATCAAAATTGTTGTAGATTGTGATTGCTTTGATAGAAAAGGAGGGACATAAAGGACGTGAGGGTTTCATTGACATAGAAGATGAAGCAGAAGACAATGTTGAGTGAAAAGAGAGAATAGAATAGAAAATCTTGTGCAAAAATAAAGGGATAACATGCACTTTGATTAATTGTTTGATTTTTTTAGAAAAAAGGGAGGGATACTACATTGGAGGAAAAAAGTTTGGGTGTATTATTCAAGAATTTCAAGAAAATGACTAGGATACTACAAGGTTGTGCAAGATGGACAAGAAATGTCTCCATCTATTGTCTTTAATTGTGCCAATACCTCTTGTTGGTTGTGCCTCACGATTTATGATCCCAAAATACCTAAAAATGCTTATTTTCAATAATCTATAAAAACAAGATAAAAGACTAGACTACTGATTTGCCATGAATATACCCTCCATAAAGAGCTCTTCTTCTTGGCCACAACCCTGCTTCTTCAATTTAGCTATAAAGACAAGGCATGAGGAGCAATTGGAGCAAGAGAGGAGAGGTCCTTCTCAAGAGTATAGAGCAAGAGAGAGTGGGGCAAGAGAAGTGCAAGGACGAGAATTCTCGTCCATGAAGATAAGGAGGATACTCCGCAATCTCTTGAAATCAAATCCTCCATCCCTTCTACCCTACTTCCCCGTGGAATCAAGACTCTTCTCGATTTTCATAAATTCCTATAGTGATCACCAACCCCCATCAATCCAATTGCGACGACCCCCAAGCTCTCTTGCCAAAAATCCCCTCTACGATCTCGCAATTAAAGACCATGGCCCCGAAGAAGAAAGTTATGAAGGTCGTGGAGGCAAGCGCTACCAATATCGTTGCGGACACAATCACTACTACAAATGGAATGATGAGTATTGGGATACAAACAAAGCTGGGAATACCATTGACCAAGCACTCATCATGGATCCCTAGGTACTATATTTTGATAATAAAAGTAACTAGCATGCTATCATCCCATGAGTTGGCAACAAAAAGCTGCATTTGTGTAAAATAGGATTTTATTTATTTTCTACATATAGTCTTTTAAAGGAATTCTTAACTGCAAACTCCAAGGGGTAATTTGGGTTTGTACAAGATGTATCAAGGAGAGTATAAGGAAGGTATTGTGTCCCTAAAGACTTAATATTTTTTATCTAACAAAACCTCTGATGGATAAACACGAACGCTAATTCTCGATACATAAAAGACCTTGAGATGGAATTTGTCAAAAGAATACTTTTCGTAATAAAACTAACCAATATCTTTTTTTATCACCGGGCAAGGACCCACGAAACTCCATTGAGAAAATTCCACCAAAGGAGTTATTCTTTAAAATAGAATTATTGTTTAGATTCAATCCAAACTAGGTCCCGAGGAAGGGGAAATCTGAGAAGACTATTGGAGGGTATTGCCACTTACACTAAGTTTTTCCTTGATATTATTGTTTTTTTAAAAGAAAATATTTGTCTTGGAAATAAATTTGTTAAAATTTTATGCATACTGCATATTTGTGATTGTAAGTTAGGTACTAATTTTTCCTAAAATCATCATGCTAAAAGATGGATGATTGGGTACAGATCATCGATTGAGGCAATATTTCGATGAGCACAGAAGACTGAGGTAGTGTTCTTGATGGCGCTAGACCTCCCCAAGGATAGCATGAATAAAACCTACTCTAAGGGGTTTTCCTTTTTTTTTTCATGTTAGTGAGTATAGACCAATCATGACACGAAAGGTCTTGTTGTAGGGAACTCTAGGTGGCAGGAGGAGGTGAGGATACCAGAGGGAACTTTGGTCATAAACTTCTTAGGCTCCTATGAATTGCCAACTATCCTTCGACTTCTAGACAGTATTCTGGAAGTTTCAATACTAGTTGAGGAGTTGAACTTGAAAAGAATAATACCTTTAGGTTGACATCATTCTAATTAGAACAAAAAACATTCTAAAAAGTTATTTTTCTTAAAGGAACCTATTGAGAAAGAATTGCTTTACTCTATTTTTGTGTCATGAATTAAAGGCGTGTAATGAATTTGTATAAGGAGATGATTGAAAGAAGCCGTTTTTATATGTTAAACCTAAAGTGGTAGGTAATTAGGTAACTAAAAATACTCTCTCGAGGGAAGCAGGAGGATGGACCCCCAATGGATCCAAACCTATGGTTGGGTGGTCTCAATAAGACAAGAGCTTTCCTAACTAGAGATCAGAAAGCCTGACTCGCATCATTTTAGAACCATGGGCAGAAGGGATCAAAGTGACATACTTCTCTTTGTTTCCCATTCTCTTTGAACTTAGCTCAACATAAGCCTGTTTTAGTCAACAATTTCTATAAGGGATGGAACCTAGAACCAGTGACACTAGTCAACCGTTAGTAGTTGATTTGACCAAAAAGACTCAAGTCGACGATCCTTGTGGGAATGGCTGAAACTTCCATTGTGCAGTAGACTCAAGCAAGCCTAGTTAGCAAATTCCAAGGGTTTTCATCAAAATCTCATATGGCGCTTTCTAGGACATCTCTTGATGGGCTACTAATAATGTACCGTCCAAGGAAAGCTCGATGGGCAAGCACGTTACATCATATCACTTGCAAAATAGATTTAACAAGTTCTTCTCCTGGCTTTAGCACAAATCCACCTCTTGACACTTAAAACTTATTGTAGAATATGTCAAGGCCCTAAGTAAATCTCTTATAAAAATATGCAAGGTACTAGTATTCATCCACTTTCAAAGCTTAGGCAAAAAATCCCATGATATTCATCCCCTCCAAAATCGCACATCCTTTGGCATGTGCCAGACTTTCAATCTTCGGTAGGTTTAGAGGCCTCACATTCTAACTCCATTCCATCCTCATTCTCCTTTTCATCAATGTCATGAATAATGCTTGTCTCCAACTCCTTAACCTCATATTCATCAACCTCTCATCTTTTGAAGATCTTGCTCCACTTTCTTACAATAGGAATTCTCAATGTTGTCCCATGTAGCTCAATGAGTTAATAGGTAGTTGTCATGTATATGTCTCACTACATATGGACCAAACCACTATTTAGAGACCTTTTCTAATAGTTTTATGCTAGTTTTCCAAGTTGTTATCAAATTAGTACCCAATCACATTATTGTATTTCCTCGACTTGAGTGTGTGCCTTATCAAAATTTTTATTATTATTACGAAGTATTCCTACCTTCAATCTTTGCATTGCTCTCTCAATATTTTACAATATTCTAAGTATGTGCCTCTTATAAAACCTTTTCTTATTCTAAAGCTTTGCTATCTTTAATCTTTGCATTGTTGTCTCACTGTCTTTTAGTCTTCTCTCTAGCTGCCTAATGCATAGAACCATTAGTTCTCCTCAATTCAGCCCCTCCTCCCAAGACAACACACTCCAAGTAGCAAGCGTTGAGAAATGGCAAATGATGTATGCTCCAGGAAGAGCTATACTGAATCCCATATGCATAGTGAGGAGAGTGGAACAACCCAACTACTATAAAGCATTGTACTCGTAAGATGAGTAATGTGATATGATGGTGGTTTTGTCCTTTTAGTTGAGATTCTGAGTCATTGTCTAACCACACAAGACTATGTTTATGAGTCCAAGCTAATCAATCTTGGAACCTAATTCACTTGTGTGAAACTCCATCTATGTCTTCATGAGTTCACTCTATCTCTTCAAGCCATCGTAGCCATGCTCTAGATCCATTTTTTGTCATGTTATCATAGCTCAATTGAGCATGGCCTAGCTCAATCTATCTCTCCTCTCTGCACTCTCAAGCATTCTCAACTTCAGTTCAACTCAATGCTAGTTGATGACCTCATTTTTCATATCTATCTTCACTTGACATATTATGGCAATCATAGCCAAGAACACCTGCCTATTTGGAGGACTTGGATCTAGCCAAACAAGAGGAGATAGCCAATGCTTTGAACTAAGATAACCTTCCCCTAGTCATGCGCTTCGGGCTAGCACATGGAACATTGACGTTGGTTGTTTCCCTACTCGACATTGTGCATTTTTCCAAGTCACTGCCCAAAATTGCACAGATCTCATTCATACGATCGATTTGTCCTCCACGTGATGCAATCCACCCTGCTATCATAGGGATTTTGAATCGTATCCCATAGGCTATCTCTCTAACAAATCTTGTCTCAAATAGTTGCATGTACGATCTGCTACAGCCCAAAGATCAGTCGCTTGTTTCTGCAAACCCTAATTCCACCATAGCCAGAAACTTTAAAAATCTTGGCAACCTTGTCTTCTCTCACTACCATCATCAACAGTGAACTTGAGCACTCTGACATTATCTCTGAAGCCTACTATAGATCTAGAAGTGTCCAAGGAAGTTCAAAAATTACCTAGCAACATTGAGCAAAATATCAAGATCGTCAAGACATAGTATCTATTGATACTCAACTAGTGCTTCTTGGCACTTAGGGCTTTAGCTTAATCAAGACTAACTCATCTTATGATTTCATTTCAGCTAGTTCAAAGCCTATTCTAAGTCTGTAATGATTTGAAATTTTATCCAAGTCCTTGTAAGTCTCAATCTCATTGTAAAAGGACAGACACTGCCCGAATGTCCTCATGGTAAGACCTCCTTCTAAGATGACTGAACTCAAGAAAATAGCAAATTTTAATGGTGAAGGCTTCCACTCCTAGAAGGAGAAAACCATATACCATCTCATGAGAAAATACCTTTGGGATCTCTTTGAGGAAAATGATGCAGATGACAATGCTAAAGAGGAAGATGATGTAGAAGACTAGCCTAAAACAAAGACATGGAAGAAGATGAACAATAAAGCTCTAGGTATTATTTCCTAGGGTCTATCCGATGATGTATTACATCATATTTCTTGCATCAAGGATGCAAAGAAGGCATGGGAAGAACTTGACAAAATCTTTGGTACACAAGCAAAGAACTCGAAGGTAAAATTACTTATGCAATTTTATAAGTTGGATGTAAAAGATAGTTCATCTATGATTGTACACATCAATAAGTTCAAGAGCCTGAAAACTCAGCTAGCAACTCTTAAAAAGAACATTGATGAGGATGAGGCAATAGCAATGCTACTTGCCAGTGTTAATCATGAACCGTATGCTAAGTAATGAGAGTCAAACAACCCAACTACTATAAAGCATTGTACTTGCAAGATGAGTAATGTGATATGATGGTAATTTTGTCCTTTTACTCGAGAGTCTGAGTCATTTTCTAACCACGCAAGACTATGTTTATGAGTCCAAGCTAATCAATCTTGGAACCTAATTCACTTGTGTGACACTCCACCTTCAACTCCATGTCTTCATGAGTGCACTCTATCTCTTCAATCCACCATAGCCATGCTCTAGATCCATTTTTTGTCAGCAAGCACCTCTTCAAGAGGCATGATGGGATTCTATCCATATATCAATGTAGGAGGCATGCACCCAATCACTGCAGTATGTGTCATGCTATCAACCCCACCGAATTCATCGCCACTTTAAAATGAATAGACAAGGGATAAGTTGGTTGTAATCCATCTCTATGTTTCATTACCAAATGCATTTGACAAGTATTACAGGATTCAACAAAGTGTGCAATATCTTAATACATCCCTCCACCAATACCTTATTCTTATCTTCTCAAAGGTACCCTAAATACCTCTATGGCTAATAGTCCACAAACTCTCATGAAACCATGCATCACTTGTACTTATGTAACTTTGTCACTAAGGACTTGCAATGGAACCTCTTTCTTCTTTTTTGCATGCTTCCAAAGATACCCTTTTTTAGAAAGAATCCATAGGTCTTTCTTTTAATCCTCTTGTACTCTTCTTTGGACCATTCTTCTCTCTTTGTGAATGTGTTAGGGTCGTTCCCTATTCTTAGCTAGTCCCTTGCATATGAGTCTTCCAAAAATACCTTAAAAGTTGTCATATAACATCTAAAGTGCTTTTTCTTTGATATCCAAGCCATTAATGTACCCACATTATATATTGTTGTATCCATTGTTTTAGTACTTTTTCTTGTCATTTTAGCTAATTTACTTGTTGTATTTTATGTTTTTCCTAGATTAATGAGAGCTGTACCTACAATTATAGGAACAACCAATTTAGTCGTAATAGTACAATCAATTTCAGTAATAAAATCACCCTCTACTTTAGCATGCATCATCCCATCTTCATCCTCAAAGTGGCATGCCCTTGACAACATGTCTGCAAACCAGATTGTCCCTTCCCATAATGTGTTATAATTTAGGGTCTAGTGGCTAATATATAAGCTATCCATCTTAACATGACAATATAAAGTGTTGCACAACTTCTAATCATGCCCAGTGATGGTAAGGAATCCATTTTAATGACCACATGGGTACCTATAAAGTATTCTTTGTCACATTTGAGAGGCTATTACAATGCCCCAAAGCTCTATCTTCACTTCTGGGTACCTTCATTGTCTTCCATTGTAGACTTTTGCACCAAACCTAATAGTGTATCTCTTCATCATCATCCTACCCAATTGCCCATCCAATACCAATTGGGCTCATATTATCCACTATGATGATTATAGGTCTTTCCTTTGAATAGTCAACCTTCCTCAATGTTGGTGTTGACTCCAATAGTCTCTTGAATTTCTTCATAGCTTTTGTGCGCTTTGGACCCACTGGAACCTCTTTTCTTTCCTCAACAACTGATAAAGATCATCAGCCACATGCACAAAATGAGGGATCCATATAAGGTAAAATGCACATGCTCCCAAAAACCTTCTATCCCTTGAAACTCTAGCACAGATATCCTACATCCTATCAATACCATGTGTGTTTGCTAGTGAAGGATTTCTACCATAAGTACCACACATACGGCCCACAATCAAGATCTCCTTAATTTCAAACATAGACTTGTGGCTTAATAGAGTCAACTACACTTTGTCCAAGCGAGCTAATATCTTCTCACAAGTGGATATATATTTTGCACAACAACTCTCTCTACATCCATAAGCATCATATTCTTCATTCCTACCATCCTCTTCACAACCCTTTATTGGTACATCATCCAAAAATAGCATACTTAACTATAATATGTAATCTTTGGGTATATAGTACGTAATCTCTAGGTACCTTATTCACTTCATTCATCATATGTGCTACTGAGTTTGTCGCACCTTGTGGAAGAGTACACATCCATAACAAACCTAAGGGTATCTTCATGGTCATGGTGTGCCTACTTGGAACTGATCATAACTTGATTATAAATCTCCCAAATAATAAATAGCCCCTCTAACAAAAGACTCTACAAATTCATCAACTACAAACCATGCATCAACATTTCTTATAGTCATCTTATTGATTGGATGCATGTCTTGAATAAACCTAAATACACCATTCTTCTTGGGCATAGTAAACCATTAACTTGAGTACGGTGTTGAATATGGCTCCAATATCTTCATGCATATATTTTCATTTAACAATCCATTAGCTAGGTCAAATAATCTCGGCATTGGAATCAACCATAAATTCCATGGCACATATGGAACAATAAAATTCACCATCTGAGCCATAATATTTAGGTCCACAAAACTTATTTCAGTAGACTAAAATGCAAATGCATTCCTATGTCTAGCTAACATTTGCATAAAGCATTCCCTTTAAGTAGGCAAAAGAAATACCTCACAACCAATCTTTAACTCCTTTAATGTTTTAGCTACATTTATGCCCTTTCGATTCCGCAAGCTCAACCACCTTAAGAGTTTATCATATACCCTATGAGGTGGTAGTGGCAAAGCAATTGGTTTGACTTTTCCTATCAATCATCTTATATTTTATTTCAAGGAGTGAATCAACCCATTCTTTTAACATTAACCCTTCCTATTGAGAAAATTTTCTATTATGACTTTAAACATCTCCAAAGAGCATATCTGAAGCACCCTATTTTTAGACTCATTTTTTAATTATATTGTTGCTAAATTTTCAATCATAGTATTAACAAAACTCAACCCATCATAAAGGCCTGAAATGCCCTCATTTATAACCAACAAACCATATTTTCTTAACTCTTTTTGAGCTTTCACTATGTATAATGTTTTAGCCATCCTCCACATGGCCTCCATATGCTTAAAGAAACCCAAATTGCTTGTATAAATTGAGTAAACCTAGTAGCAAATACATATTTTTCTTCTTCAAGACATGAGAGCATCTTCTAAATAGCACTGCCATAGCCCTACATTACAACAGTGCTTATTGAAAACCCGGTTCTCTGAATTCCTTTGCATTTGGAGAAAAAGGATAATCTCTTAAAGTATCAAAGTTTTTTGGGTGATTCAAACATACTGTGAGAAATTGGAGATCCCTTTTACCATCTTTTCTTCTAGCCCTTGCATAAGCTGAGCCATGATCCAATACATTTTTCTCCATACAAACAAATGTAATGTATGGTTGTCCCAATATCACTAGATACGAAGAACTATCTTGCTCCAAGAAATGTTTCTCTTCTTGTACATCTCAAATAGCTATTTTAACATTAGGACATGTAGTATATAGAGCTCCCAAAGAGTTTTTTGCAGCCCACATCCTCCAACCATTATCTATGTGAAATGGCCATAAACTATTCTCATACAAATAGAAAACTATTACATTAATTTCTGAGCCATGGTAAAGCAAAGTAATGCATGGAGTCCAATGATCCCCAACCTTCACCACACTTTCTATTCTAGCTTATGCCCAATGGTTTTGCATATAATAACTTCTAGGAATAAGTTGTTAAGCCTCATGATCAATATGATGCATTTACCTAATAGCCCTATGAGTGTTGTTGCAAAATAACTAAATTTTCAATCACTACATCATCCTTTTGACCCTTAGTCCCCTAATTTACAGCATCAACCCTGTCCAAAATAGCACTTGCATTTTGATTACAATCACTTGTACACCTTGTGAATCAAGATCCTCTTCTACTTGCATCAAAGCATTAAATGGACTACCAATATAGTCTTTCTTCCTCTTAATTATTTCAATGATTTCATCATGAAATTCATGATTAGCAATGCCAAGAATCTCTCCAAGTGTGAATTCCACCCTATTGTTTAGAATTTTCTCTTCAAGAACTTTCTTGAGATCCATTGTAGTTTCTATGTTAGTCTCTCCAAGTGTGAATTCCACCCTATTGTTTAGAATTTTCTCTTCAAGAACTTTCTTGAGATCCATTGTAGTTTCTATGCTAGACTACAGCTTGTAGCTTTGCTACTTACCCTTTTGCTTCTTCTCAACTTGTTTTCCATCCTGCTTTCTTTCTTGTGCTACATTCTCCATTACATGTTTAGGAGTAGGTTACACTATAGCCTTTGGCTACTCAAACCTTCTTCATATCATCCTCTTTGATATACCTACATTATGTTCTATAATCACATCTATATTATGAACCTTAGCCAAGTATGTGTACACTGAGTAAGAGTCAACTTGTGAGTCCCAATCATTCATACCATGGATGCTTCTCCCTAGATGATTCATCATCCTTTGGAACTTTGGTCTTCTTAGATTCATGCATTACATCTAAGATGAGATCATATTTCAGCTTTTAGGACAATAATAACCTTTTCAAGTACTTTCTTTATATGCAAACGAAAGGTAGTAGCGGAATCGGCATTGATGTGCATGTATTTTGGGCAACCATTTCTTCCAACAATTTTTGCAATCCCCCTTTTCCAAATTTCAAAGAAAGAGGTAAACCTATCCCTTATCTATGGATTTTACCATCCTTCCAAAAGTTAATCTACCTTTCTAATGCATCATGATGATATGAATCACAGACATGCCTCTCATGTTGAGGGCTATCACACCACATGCATCTACATTATAAAGCCCTCCCACAAAGACTTAGGTGCTATAGCTTGCCCTTTCTAATCCAACTATGTAACCTTTAGCTATAGCTCACACATTTCCTTTGCCAACTTGTCCATAACATCCTCTTTTACTATCAAAATAGTAGGTTCAATCTTAGGAATAGCCATATATATATATATATATACATATACATGACTTAAGTGAAATTTCACTAGTAGTAGGGCAAGGCTCCAATATGCAACCTTTTTCTTCTTCTATTCTTCTTAATAACAAGTGCATTTATAGAATCTTTGACATTTTTCCATTTAGTTTTAAGCCCTACTTTAGTAGATTGATCTTCCAACATATCATCTAGCTTTTTTTGAAAAACAAGATCCATAACCAATAAAAACATCTCAATTTTTTGGGATTCAAGAGCCTGCTACTCTACAATATCTAACTATTCAAATTTTCTTTCAAACTCTTGCTATGATCCTTTATTCGACTTTATGACCCACTCTTGAATTCTTTTGTGAATAACTAGATTGGCATCTTCTATGTATAACTCCTCTATAAGTGCCTTCTTAAACATAGGCCAATTAACATCGTGCAGATATAATTCATGTAATACTTCCACACAATTAAAAATTAGTTGGTTAGTTCAAAAGTTAGTCAGTCAAATAATAAGTTAGTAAGGTTACTAAGTGAATACTAACTAAAGTAAAAACTAACTAACATTAATAACTAACCATTTTTATTTAATTAAAAATATTGAAAATTTGAGAGTCGTAATCTGACATTTTTCTCGAATTGACAAGGACTATAGCCACCCTTCACAGATACTACAACGTGAATGAGAGTTATGAACCATATTAATCACTAGTGTTAATGTGTATAGTATGGATGGTCCAAAAATATTAGATTTTTGGGCAAAACTAGCATATTTTAGATATTACTTATTATAAATATTCTAAAAAGCTATGGGGATTTCTAAAACATGATGTCATGTAAAAAAAGCAAGTGGTTTTTTTAGCTTGTTTTGGAGATTTAATACAAAAAAAGAAGGATTGGTGAAATCGTACGTGTCGCAATCGTAGTTTACAAGAAATAAACAACACTTCGAACAGGGAGAAGAAGGAGTGATCTAGAAGATTTCTAATCAAGTGTCTTGGATTTTTACCCTCCTTTTAGAGCCAACGGAACTATCAAAATTGTGATTTGAGCATCAGATTGCTAATTTTTCCAAGATCCCCTCCATAAAGAGCTCTTCTTCTTAGCCACAACCCTTCTTCTCTTATTTAGCTATAAATATGAGGCATGGGAAGCAGTTAGAGAAGCACAAGGAGACCTCGAGAGCCTACAAGAGAGAGGTAGAGAGAGGGAGATAGAAGGATACCCCTCCAAGATATTGTGAGAAGGAGCTTGAGAGAGAGAGAGAGAGAGAGAGAGAGAGAGAGGAGTTACCTCGAGAGGCTCCGAGGGAGAGAGTTAGCTAAATTCCCCCTATCTCGGTCTTTGAGTAAGCCATCTTCTCTTACGCTCTCCCATCTCAAATTAATTCCTCCTTCTTTATCTCTCGAATCCACTTGCAGACATGATGGCCCCCAAGCGAAAGATCTCTCGAAACATTGAAACTCCCACCACAACCAATGAGACTACGAACCAAGGGACCACAACTACGGGAAATGCATCTCTTATGAATCAAGTACACCCTGTTGTATTAGGGAATAGAAATTGGGAGAAAAGAGTGTTTACATTAATTATTACAACTTAATTAAGCATGTTTTGAGATAATGAGCATACTAGGAAAATTTTGTTCATCGCATTCATCTTAAGTGATCAATTAAATTTGCACTTAGAAGTTGTTAAATTACACATAAATTGCATGGAAATTTCATGCTTATATATATATATATATATATATATATATATATATATATATATATGAAAATTTTCAAGAATTTTCATTAAACTACAATTAATCCAGATAGATTTTATGCATCCGCATCCCTTTGCTTGGTTGAAATAATAGAAAATCCTATTACATCTCACAAAACATAGATTGAACTTATGATAGAATACATCTGGTTCCTAGGAAATTGAAAGAATTTCAAACCCTAAAGAGTTGAAAGGATTCTTCTCAAGGCCCTAAGCTGAAAGGAATTCATAGTCCTTAAGTAACTATATGAATTACACGACAAACCCTAGTTCAAATGAATACGTAGGGTTTTGTTGTAGGGAAGCCAATGTCCCAAATTGCAATCAATATTGCAAGGATACTCCTTCATTCAAAAGAATGAGGAAATTAAATTATGTTATCTCTGGAAATATCAGATGATAACAAGGATAAAGCTGAGACTAGATGCTATCGCATCAAATCAGATTTTCCTTTGATATAGAGAACAAAGAATTGTCTAGTACATATTGTGCACTTCTACTTGTGTTTGTACTTAGGAACACCTGTTTGGAAAAGGAGTCGTCTAACAAAGGAATTGATAAGAACATCTTTCAAATTGGAAACACCTGGGAATGGCGTGTTGAGCACCCCCAGCTAGCCACCAACCCTATCCAAGGGGTTTTTTTAAATAACCACATCGGGAATGTGGACCAAACCCGTCGTGAGAGATCTCTTCGTAGAAACATCTATTCATAGAAGGATGCTCGGGTGCCAGAAGGGGCTCTAGCTGTAAATCCCTTACCCCTAGATCCTACTCAGATGGTCTACGTGACTCGGAAAGAAATCTTGAGGCCCTGCTACTAGTGCAAGGGCAAAAACTTGGAGGAAAATAAGACGCATCCTTATGGATTGCGTTAATCATCCTATGGACGGGATTTGTATCTCAATTGAAACTTTAATATAAAGTTTACTTTCAAAGAATTTGTCTGATCTGTTTTCGTATCAGTGCATAAAATTACATAAAGGAACATGTGACTAATAGGTTAATTAAGGAAGATGCTTGTATGTGTTATCACTAGTGTACCCTTAGGTAAGTAGGAGACTAAAGCTATCAAGGGAAGTGGGTGGGCGGAACCCCCAATGGGTCCATCTCATGGTAGGGTGGTCCTAGAGAACTAGGAGGCTTCTCAACATTCAAGGAACATGTGACTAACAGGTTAATTAAGGAATATGCTTGTTTGTGTTACCACTAGTGTACCCTTAGGTAAGTAGGAGACTAAAGCTATCAAGGGAAGTGGGTGGGCAGAACCCCCAAAGGGTCCATCTCATGGCAGGGTGGTCCTAGAGAACTAGAAGGCTTCATGTAGTTTCTAGAATTTCTGTTTTGGGTAAAAGCATGGTTAGGTGGTACCCAAGATAGTGTCATTGACAACACTTTTGTAGGAAAATTTATTCATGAAATAGGCTATTTGACTCAATGCTATAATTAAACTAAAGTAATTTTCAATGATATCAATTAATTTAATAAATTTTGACACTTCTAGACATATACTTCAAAGTGGACACTATCCTAAGAATATTTTAAAAGTGTAAACTTGATTAAAATTGCTAAAATAGTGAAAAGAAAATACCACCTAGCTATGCTTTTATCCTTTTGTCAATGATTCCATGAGCTACATGCATACTACTATGGCCTTTATGGATATAGCCTTTGGGTTAGATAGAGTAGTTATGTTGGTAGCAACTCGAGTCAGAATGTTTCAAGTTGCAAGATATGGAAGTTGTAGGAAATATTTCCTCAAATATTCCCTAGTGAACTAGGGAATTAGGTTCATAATATGGTTAAACAAGCCAACTAGACTACCTTCTGGAGCAATAAAAGAAAGACCCCTCCAAAGCCATCGTCAATCCATTTTTTACCTTGTCAAAGTTCTTCTAACAACTAGCCTTAAGCTCTTTGCATATTAGCTATCTGAATCGCCATCTAAGCTTCATGGTGCAAGAGTACGGGTGAACAAAGCTATCTTTATATCAGTTTCTTTGAAATTAAAGTGACTTGACCATTAGAAACCCAAGAAGATTCAAGTCGATCCTAAAAGGGTTGGTCGGTATGTTTCATTGCAAAGTAGACTCGGGAGTCACTAACCAACAAACCCTGTGACATTCCATGGGAGTGCCATGTGGCATCTTTTAGATCCCGATGGACTACTAAAACGTGTCGCGACACCTAGGCACATTACAATTCCATTATTGGTGCCTTTAATTCTTACATAGTGAGTCATATAAAATGTTGGCCCAATGTAATTTTAGCCACCCCATAGAATTCAATATTCAATGCTATAATATTTCCACACAATAAAAGTTAGTTGGTTAGTTCAAAAGTTAGTTAGTTAATTAATAAGTTAGTAAGATTACTAACTAAAGACTAACTAAGGTAAAAACTAACTAACATTAATTATTAAGAATTTTTATTTAATTTAAAATATTTTATTTAGAAAAATCAAGAGTCGTAAATTCGATATTTTTTTCGAATTGGCAAGGACCGTGGCCACCCTTCACGTAAATTACAACGTGAACAAAACTTATGAGTTATATTAAACACTAGGATAATGTGTATAGTTTGGATGGTCTAAAAATATTAGACTTTTGGACAAGACTAGAATATTTTAGATATTTTAGAGATTATCTTAGTTTTTTTAAAAAAAAAGATATGGAGATTTCTAGAACCAGATGTCATTTAAAAGAAAAAAACAAGTGATGTGTTAGTTAGTTTAAAGATTAAAGAAAAGTGACTGGTGAAATCGTGCGCGCCGCAATCGCAATTTACAAGCAGTAGATAGCACTTCGAACAGAGAAAAGGAGGAGTGAACTAAGAGCTTTCTGAGCAAGTGTCTTGGAGTTTTACCCCCCTTTCAGAGCCAATGGAACCATCAGATTTATGATCTGAGCATCAGATCACTGATCTTTCCAAGATCCCCCTCCACAAAGAGCTCCACTTCTCAACCACAAGCCCTCTTCTCCAATTCACTATAAATATGAGGCATGGGAGAGGCATAAGGGACATAAGGAGACCCCGAGAGACTGCGAGAGAGAAGAAGAGAGAAGGAAGAATACTCCTTCAAAAGGCTGCGAGAAGCTAGGGAGAGAGAGAGAGAGAGAGAGAGAGAGAGAGAGAGAGAGAGAGAGAGAAAGAGGAAGAGAGTTAGCTCAAATCCCTTATCTCGATCTTTAACTAAGCCATATTCTCTTACCCTCTCTCATCTAAAATCTATCCCACCTTCCCTATCTCTCAAACTCCTCGTGGACGATGGCTCCAAAGCGACGAAGTGGAAAAACCATGGAAATCAACGCAACCGATCAAGCAACGGGTATTGCCAATGATACAGGAGTGCCCGAGGTTGCGGGAGTTGCCACTACAAATGGAATATCAGGTGTGGCTAATGCGAGCGTGAGTAAAGATGAAGTTCCTAATATCGCCATGCCGCCAAACCAGGTTATTCATTACTAGATTATCATTTTTCAATATAAGCTAATGACATAAGATATTAGCTTCCATATTCTTCACTTACACATTAAACTGATAACTCATCTACAAAGACATATTAGTTCAAGCATAAAACGATTAATCACTATGATTTGTAGCTAGAATAGTTGGGATACTAAGGCATCGAATCATGATAGAATTAATTGCCAAAGGTTATTGTACATATGTCTTTAAGCGCATTTAATATAGTTATGATCAAATGCGACGAGGTTAAGAATTGATTAGTGAAGGTTATAGAAACTGGTTATCTATTTAGGAATCCTATAGATCATCTCGTTGAGTTATTGACACAATATATTTCCTTAAGGGATTTTGCTTATGTTGGATAAGTGAATCCAAATGGAAAACTCATGCCTTGCTTAACATGTTATAAGAGGTGTACTCAACACTTCTTTATGGGGAGAAGAATCCTCATTAGAATGAAAGGTTACCTTAGGATAAGGTCTACCTTGGTTATATGAAACTGTGATTTACATGTTGGGATGATTGTCATTGCACTATTTGATACATATTTGAAAGGAACGTTTGTGTTTGCTAGAATCTAGATTTTTGATTGAAATTATTGCCAAATAGAATAAAAGGAAGGATCGCGCTAGGCTACCCCCAAGCTAGCGGCGAGACCCTACTCCAAGGGGGTCATGATTATCGCTACGAGAGGCTTGGACCGACTCCGTAGGCAAAAGGTCTGTCAGTAGGGATAGTCTCAGGCAGTAGGAATTGTAGGTGCTAGAGGGGGCCCTGGCTGTAAATCCTGCATTGTTCCAAGAATCTGACGAGCCCCTTCGTGATCCAGGATGGGATCCTGGAACCCTAAATACTAGTTATGAGGGTGGAATCTTGATGGACAGAATGTCCTTATGGAATTCTGTGTATCTTCCGCTAGGACGGAATGATGGAAATTGTAATAGACTTCCAATATAATAAAGAAGTTTGCTTTACTGTTCGAATTGTATGCGTGTTAGTGAGATAAATTATGTGAAGGAACGTGTGACTTAATGGACTAATTAAGGAAGCTGATTGTATATGTTCCAATAAATGTGTTGTAGGTAATTAAAAAACTAAAGATGACCCATCATCAGAGGAAAGCGGGTGGGCGTAACCCCCGACGGGTCCGTCCAATGGTAGGGTGGTCCCGATTAGCTGGGAGCTTTTCTACATCAGATATAGAAATAGGAAAACGATAAATTGACCAAGTAGTCATTAGGTAGAACCAACTTGCATTGTTTTAGGGGACCGGAATGGGATTTTGCCTTATGGGCAGGAGGGTTGACGTACCGCACTCCCCTCCATCTCCCATTCTCTTTGAACCAAGTGCAATGGCAAGTCCGCTTCAGATCGAGTAATCCTCTAAAAAGTGGAACTTGAAATTACTGACGCTAGCTGGCTGCTAGGAGACCCATCCGATTTTAGGAACCCAAGTCTTCAGGTCGATCCTAGTGGGTTCGGCCAGAACTCTCCCGTTGCGAAGTAGACTCGGTAGGGCCTAAGTGACAACCCCGTGATGTTCCAAGGGAGCACCGGGTGGCATCATTTATGGAAAAACCTACTAATGGACTACTAAAAGATGTGCCGTGGATTGGGACTAGCGGACACCTTACAAATGCATACAAATGCAAATATGTTGGTACATTTTGCCATTAAACAATTTCATTTCTTGCTCTACAGCTTGCAAATCCTTTAGCATGATTAACTCTAATTTTGTTAATGCATGTATTATTTTTTACTTTTTTTGTTACGAATATTATGCTTGCAAATCATACACATAATCTACATCAACTATTGAATAACATCATTTGAACCAATCTTGATGTATCTCCAAGCTTTGCACCATATCAATGACTTTCACGTCTAGTTCACTAGATGTTGGGAAATAAAGGATGAAAAACCATGGGGCTTTCAAAACTAAGAATGTAGAGAGTAGTTAGTGATTGAAGAGAAAAAGAGAAAATAAGTCACACACCAAATTAGTATGAAACCAAGCATTTGTATTATTATTGAGAACAATAGTGGCCAATCAAATCAACCCTTGATAGGATAATTGAACAACTCAAAATGAATTACCAAACATATACCCTAAACCTAAATAAGATAACATCAAAATCCTATAGTATATAAACGTGTGCAATATACAAGAGCATCAAATCTCAATACAAATGCATGAATTTTGATGGGGGAAGGTCAATCCCATCACCCAAAAGCAATATCAATCAATAGGAATGATTGAAGATGAAGGGAACCATGTATGGGCCTAAATTTCATACTTCAACTCTATATTTATTGTGCATTATAGTAGCATATAAATGCTTATAGGTTTCTCCAAAATCTTCCAAAACTATCTCTTTGTCACATAGAAAGCATCTCATATTCACCTGGAAGCAATACCAACTAGTAGGAGTAGTTGAAAATGGAGAAAACATCATATGTACCTATTTTTTACACTTCAGCCCTATTTTTTCTTATGTATTACAATAGCAAATAAATGCTTATATCTTGCTCCAAACCCTCTCAAGACTTTGCCTTTCACATGTATAAATCATCTCTTAATAGTAGAGGGTAGGATAGATGATCCTCGAATCAATAGAAAGAGACTAAATCTCTATGAACTACAAGCTTCCCTTTTCTATTCCGTATTCTAGATAGAAAGAAGAGAAGATAGAAACATCTCCTCTCCCTTGCCAAGACACAAGACATACTCACCTTAATTGTGGAGCATTCTCTCTTTGTCTTTTCCCTCTAGCCTTGCTTGTGATCTCTCCTCCTTTGTTGTCCATGATTGGAAAATTAGCCCAGATTCCACTAGTTTTCCGCTCTCAACTCCCATTTTTCTCCTCCTTTACCCCTCTTTGGCTAAGTTCCACAAGTTTCTCCCCCCAAGTCATGCATCATCTCACTTGCAAAATAGACTTAATAAGTTCTTCTCCTCACTTAACCACAAGTCCATTTTTGGACACTTAAAAATTCTTACAAAATATATTAGTGCATCGAGTAATCTCCCATAAGCAGGTCTCCCCATGTCTTATAGGTAGTGCTTAAAACTCTATAAGGTATAGCTAACCATCCAATTTCAAAGCTTAGATCAAAATTCCCATGACAACGGTGTGTTGCACTCGAGTCGTGATATTTGGTTGAAGGACTTGAGTGAAGATGAGTGGAGGGTAATAAGCATTGACTACATGGTGCATACTTGAGTCTCAAAGTTGCCTTGTACGATATCCATTAGTAGGGCATTCGTGAGTTTGATAGCACACCTTGTGATCATGTGTCAATATAGTGGTTTAAACATGTCGCAAAGGTGACTAGGGTAGTTGTTATGGCAAGGGTCAACATGGATGCACTCAAAATTGAGTAATAGGGTGGCTATTGAGTAGATCTATCAAGTTAGATAGGGAGTAAATTGGCCAAGGTATAAAGTGATCAATCACACCTTGTGCTATTGAGTTGACTCACTTGAGAGTCGATAGCAAAAAGGGTGCTTATTCAAGTGTTGAATCAATATCTTGATGATGTGTTAAATTCATAGAGTGATGATCAATCAAAATGATGTCGTGACTCGAGTGGTGACACTTGTTGAGGGTGTCATGAAACCATGGTGAGGGGACTTCCTTGAGTTACTATGACAAACACACACAATACACTCAAGAGGAAGCTCACTCAAGAACACAAGAAGAAATATGGAAGCTAGAATGTTTTCTTTGTATTTTCTTTCTTTCTTTCACACACAATGCAATGTACATAAAGTATAGATAAGACACAATAAAAAGAAAAGTGACCTATTAAGTCAAACAGTGCATAATTGACTATACTAATTGATTGGCACTATAGCTATGCCAATTATAAGTAGGTGTAATTAACCAAATATAATAAGTAGTAAGTCAATGGCCATGTGAGGATCATAATGAACATCAACATGCTAAGTGTGAACATGCAAACCTATCTAGCCAAGTAATCCATTATCAATGTTTGCACGTGTCAAGCTTGTCATCTTAATAGTCCCCCTTAGGCTCAGCTGCATCTTTGCAACTCCAAGTGATTCAATGGCCATGTGAGGATCATAATGACCACCAACATGCTAAGTGTGAACATGTAAACCTATCTAGCCAAGTGATCCATCATCAATGTTTGCACATGTCAAGCTTGTCATCTTAATAGTCCCCCTTAGGCTCAACTGCACCTTTGCAACTCCAAGTAATCTTTGAAATTTTCAAAGCTTCTCTCCAACCAATGCCTTTGTGAAAATGTTAGTTATCTAATCCTATGTGCTAACATATACTATGTTGATCTCTCTTACAATTACCTTCTCTCTCACGAAATGGTAATGCACCTCAATCTGTTTTGTCCTAGCATGGAATACTAGGTTCCTACTAACTATATTGTAATACTTCCATGCAATTAAAAGTCAGTTGGTTAGTTCAAAAGTTAGTTAGCCTTTAGTTAGTAAGGTTACTAACTAAAGCAAAAACTAACTAACGTTAATAACTAATTAACTAACAATGTACATTTTTCTTTTAAATGAGGATCATAACCCGACATTTTTTCCAATTTGACAAGCACTATAGCCACTTGTCACAAAATTTATAATGTGAATGAGAGTTATGAGCTATATTAGTCATTAATGTCAATGTGTATAGTATGGATGGTCCAAAAATACTAGATTTTTAGACAAAACTAACATCTTTTTTACATTGTGGATATTATTTTTTGTAAATATCCTAAAAAGCTCTTAAAACATCTAGAATAGGGTGTCATGTAAAAAAAACAAGTGGTTTTTTCAACTAGTTTTGGAGATTTAATCCAAAAGAAAGGATTGGTGAAATCGCACGCGTCACGATCACAGTTTACAAGCAGCAACAAGCAGCACTCCGAACAAGGAGAAGGAGTGATATGGAAGATTTTTGATCAAGTGTCTTGGGGTTTTACCCCCTTTTGGAGCCAACAAAACCATCAAATTGCATCTTAAAAGTTTCAAATTGTTAATTTTGCCAAGATCCTCTCCATAAAGAGCTCTTCTTCTTAGCCACAACCCTTCTTCTCTAATTTAGCTATAAATAAGAGGCATGGGGAAAAGTTTAGAGAAGCACAATGAGACCCCGAGAGGCTACAAGAGGAAGGTAGAGAGAGGGAGGTATGACGATACCCCTCCAAGAGGCTACGAGATGGAGCTAGAGAGAGAGAGAGAGAGAGAGAGAGAGAGAGAGAGAGAGAGAGAGGAGTTACCCCGAGAGGCTATGAGGGTCTATCTCAATCTTCGAATAAGCCATCTTCTCTTATACTCTCCCATCCCAAATTCATTCCTCCTTCTTTATCTCTCGAATCCACTTGCGAATGATGGCTCCAAAGTGATGAGGTGGAAAGACCATGAGAACCACCGCAACCGATCAAAGAACGGGTATTGCTAGAGATATAGGAGTGCCCGAGGTTGCTAGAGTTGCCACTACCAAATGGAACATCAGCGGTGTGGCGAATGCAAGTGCAAGCAAAGATAAAATTTCCAAAGTCGTCATGCCAAACCAGGTTATTCACTACTAGGCTATTATTTTGCCACGTAAAATAATAAGGTTTATGTCGAATTTCTAGAAAAAAATAAATGTTAGCCTTTGCATCAAATGGTACAAGAGCCACTTGTTAGATTGCATGGAGAGCATTTATATAATAGTTAATTACATAAAATATTAGCTTCTATATTTTACACTTACACGAATTGACAATTTCATCTAGAAAGTAAACTAGCACATGCATAAACTATTAATTGCTATGATTTGTAGTTAAATTAATTCAGACTCTAAATCGTAGAATCATGATGGAAATACTTGCAAGAAGTTATTGCACATATGACTTTATGTGCACTCGAGATTAGTAAAATACCTCGATATAATTATTGTCAAACACGACAAGGTTAAGTGTTGACTAATGCTTAAAACTAAAAATCTATTTAAAGGATTTGTAAGTCATCTCGTATTGGCACAATATATTTCTTTAAGGAATTTCTCTTATATTGGGTAAGATAGCCTAAACATGAAATTCATGTCTTTCTTAACATGTTGTAAGAGATGTACTCAACACTTCTTTATGGGGAGGAGAATCCTCATTAGAATGTAAGGTTACCTTGGGATAAGGTTTACCTTAGCAATGGAAGTTGTGAACTGCACAATGGTGTGATTGTCATTGTTTAAAAGGATTGTTTGTGTTTGCTAGAATCTAGTTCTCTTATTAAAAACATTGACAAACATGATAAAAGGAAAGGTCGCGCTAGGCTACATCCAAGCTAGTTGCAAGACCCTACTCCAAGGGGGTCATGATTATCGCTTCGAGAGGCTTAGACCGGCTCCATAGGGATAGCCTTGGGAAGTAGGAAATGTGGGTGTCAAGCGCTGCTCTGGTCATAAATTCTGCATTACTCCTGGAATATGACGAGCCCCTTCGTGACCCAGGATGGGATCCTCGAACCCTAAATACTAGTTACAAGGGTGGAATCTTGGTCGACAGAATACCCTCGTGGAATTCTGTATATCTTCCGTAGGGTCAAAAAGATGAAAATTGTGATAAACTTCCAATATAATAAAGAAATTTGTCTTGCTCAAGGGTTGTTTGAATTGTATGCATGTTCGTGAGATAAATCACGTGAAGGAACTTGTGATTTAACGAACTAATTAAGGAAGTTAGTTGTACATGTTCCAATAAATGTGATGTAGGTTTTTAAAAAAACTAACGATGATTCCATTATCAAAGGAAAGAAGTTGGTGGGTGTAACCCTTGATGGGTTCCCAATGGTAGGGCGATCCCAGTTGGCTCTAGGAGCTTTTCTAAATCGACAATAGAAATAGGAAGACAACAAATTGACCAACTAGCCATTAGGTAGAACCAACTTGCATTGTTTTAGAGGGCTGGAATGGCATTTTGCCTTATGGCCAAGAGAGTTGACGTACCACACTCCCCTCTGTCTCCCATTCTATTTGAACCAAGTGCAATGGCAAGTCTACTTCAATTCAAGTAATCTTGTAGGAGGTGGAAACTCAAAATTACCAACACTAGCTAGCTGTTAGGAGACCCATCTGATTTTAGGAACCTAGAAATTTAGATCAATCCTAGGGGGTTGGTTGAAACTCTTCCGTGCAAGGTAAACTTAGTAGGGCCTAAGTGACAAACCCCATGATACTCTAAGGGGACGTCGGGTGGCATCATTTTGGAAAAATAGTAATGGACTACTAAAAGGTGCGCCTTGGATTGAGACTGGAGGACACCTCACAATTGGTATCAGAGCACACGTTAGTATAGAATATGATGTAGGCTTAAGAAATTTATCTTTTTTTAATACAACCTAGGACATGTTTTCTTCTCTTTGTTAATGTATGTTTTTGAATTATGGCAGAATAATGAATCTTGGAAACAATTCTTGTTCTTTCAAGTAATGTTTATTTCAGCTATGCATTCATCCAATTTTTCTCGGAGAATTTAGATGATGCAGGTACTAGATCAGTTGTACAACCCCTCACCTCTATATCATGAAATATAGTGGATGATCAGCAGAGGATATTGCTATATCGAAGCAAGCTGTCTAGCTTATCTTTAGAATAATCTGAAAAGGGTAAAATGGATGGAAGATTGTCGCGATCTATCTACTTTATAAAGCTAGTGTAAACTCAACGTTGTATACTGGAGGGTGCATATTTAAGAAGTGAAACAAACTTGAAGTAATACGTCTCTAGGGTCAATCCCATTTGCTTCAAATTAAAGAACTCATTCATCTTTTGGATGCGATAAGCTGTAGGTAAATATCTTCCTCTTACAACTTCTTTCAACAAATCCCAAGTAATGGTATTTTCAGGGATACTTTGATCTTGGCACCACTACTTCCACCAGAGTCGAGCTTCACCAATTAATTTTAGCTTAGCTATCATGGCGTCTTGGTTGGCTAGGACAGTTTCAACAGTAATAAAATAATATTCCATGGATTCGATCCAAATTTCTGCATTGGCTTCCACATTCTCACCTTTTCCGTCAAATTTTGGATGTTTTATTTGCTTTAAAATACTCCTTTTCTGTTCGGCTTCATTTGGAATTATTGTGGGTGAGAAATTTTAGGAAATTTTCAACAATTCCCAAGTTAATCTTTAGAAAATTTATATAGAATTAATATTAAATTTTGATACTCAAATTATTTATCACTTAATTTATTGAAACAAATTTCAAATAAAACTCTCTTCCCATTGCTAAAGTTAAATTGCAATTTCAAAGGTTCCAAGGGAAATAATGTTCCATTATTTCTCTAATTGATAAAGTATCATTCAATCTTTATTATTACAATGAATGTACAAGGTAATCAAATGGGAAGAAATACATTATTCAAATAGCTCACATGCTCATCTTATTTTTTTCCAAAAAAGGATTCCCTACTACAATCTAAGCATGACACTATGATATATCCTTTATGAAGTAACTTGGATTTTGAGAGTAGATATCTAAGAATCTATATTTTTGAGGGAGTTCAAGAAATCCATCATTTTTATAATTGCAGCTGCTAGAGCAACCTACAACTTTTACTCTGTGTTGGAAGGTCTTCGTAACTTCCTCATAGATATATTGGTTTAGTTTGATCTTCTTGCCTCTAGTATACAAGGTTGAGTTGACACTAGCCTCATCAAATAGATAGATCTCGATAACTTTAAGATCTTCCATCCATTTTACCCTTTTCAAATAATTCTAAAGATAAGCTAGACGGGTTGCATCGATATAGCAGTATCCTCTACTAATCATCCACCGTCTTTCACGATATAGAGGTGAGGGGTTGTACAATAGATCTAGTACCCACATCATGTGAATTCTCCAAAGAAAGCTGGATGAATCCATAAACATTACTCGAAAGATCAAGAATCGTTTCCAAAATTCGTTACTCTACCATAATTCGAAAACATACATTTAAAACAAAGAGAAGAAAACATGTTCTAGGCTGTATTTTTTAAAAAATAATTTTCTTAAGCTTAGATCGTATTCTATACTAATTTGCTCTCTGATACCAACTATGAGATATCCGCCAGGCTCATTCCAAGGCATACCTTTCTAAAGTCCATCAGTAGGTTTTCCAAATGACACTACCCCACACTCCCTTGGAACATCATGGGGTTTGTCACTTAGACCCCACTGAGTCTACATCACAACGGAAGTGTTCCGGCCAAAGCCACTAGGATCGACCTGAGTTTTTGGGTTCCCACTTCTACTTGATCTTAATATTTAAGAAGTGAATGTTGACCTAATCTTAAGTGGATTTTTACTCAGTCTGATCTTAATATGAGGCAACGACGGTGGATTGAAATTTTGCAAGAGTATGACTTTGAAATTAAGTTCAAACCTGGTAAAGAAAATGTAGTAGCAGATGCCCTTAGTCGTAAAGCCTTCCTTAATGCTCTTATCTCACTAAAGAACCATCTAGGGTAGAAACTCTAGCTACAATGGTATCAATGCCAACTAATCCTATCATCGAGTTAACTAAGGATGAAGCAAATAAGGACCCAAACTATCAACAATTGTTTTGGGAAGTTCAGAATAAGGAACAAGATCCCAAACTCAAGAATAAGTATCAAGAATTCTCTACAGATGAAGACGGAGGACTTGCTTATTTGAGAACGAGACTATGAATTCCTTCAAGTCAGACTCTCAAGAGAATGATACTTTGGGAAGCACATGATTCTCCTTTTTCAAGACACCCGAGGTATGCAAAAACTCTTAATGCTGTCAAGAAAAGCTATTACTGGCAAAGAATCAAGGGTGATGTACTTAAGTATTTCACTAAATGTCTAAATTTCCAAAGGGTAAAATCTGAACATGTCAAGAAAACTTTAGATGAAATGGGAGTTTATTAGCATGGACTTTGTAGTTGGGTTACCTTCTGTTGAAGGAGGGTATAACTCAATAATGGTAATACTAGACATGTTAACAAAGGTCGATCATCTTATTCCAACAAAAACCAATTACAAAGCTTCACATGTTGCAAGATTTTTTTAAAAGAGATTTTTTTGTTACATTGGTTACCTAAAAGGATCATCAGTGATCATGATTCTCTTTTCACATCACATTTTTGGAAGAGTTTATTTGAAGCCACTGGAACCCAACTGCTTATCATCAACAAACTGATGGGTAGGCAAAACGAGTTAATCAAATGATTAAGGATATTTTGCATTAATATTGCAGCAAGGAACCTAAAAGGTGGACTCAATATCTACCCTTAGTGGAATTTTCTTATAATGCCTCCTACCATTGAAGTATTTAGATGACTCCATTTCAGGCACTATATGGTCAAGATTGTCATATACCACTTAATTTTTCCAATCCTATTCTAAGGCTAGAAGCTTCAAGAAAAATGTTAGAAGAAATGGATGATCAAATCAAGATTATCAGACATGATATTCAAGCTGCCAAGGACCGCGACAAAAGGCCTATGCTGATCTAAAAAGGCAAGAACAAATCTTCAAAGAGGGAGACATGGTCTTCATCTATGTGTCCATCCAAAGAAGAATTCTTTGTCTTTAGGAGAATTTAAGAAAAGTCCAAGATATTGTGGACCCTATAAGGTTCTCAAGTGTTTAGGACCAAGCGCTTACAAGATACAACTCCTTGAGAATATAAAAATCCACAATGTATTTCAAGTTAGCTTATTGAAAGTATACGTAGCTAACCCTAACTGAAGGGGAGCTATGGAGCTCTACCCCGAGACCTACGGATTTCTTATTGATCAAGCATTTCAAGTTGAGCAGCCATGGCTACCTCTCACATAGTCGACACGCAATGCCTACCTTACGGGTGTAGTGAGCTTACCTTGATGCTTGATCGAGTTCCCTCCTCTCTCTTACACTCCGATAGCTCCACGATCCTTGTGGCATGCTCAAGCAACCTCAAGCCCCCTCCATCAAGCTCCATCCTCCATAGCCGCGCGAGAGAAGAGAAGAGAAGAGAAGAAGAGAAGATGAAGAGAGAAGATGGAGAGCTTCTTCTCCACGATCCCTCACTCTCACACACTCACTTCCTCATTCCCTCACACTCCCTCACTCAAGCACAAGCAACAAGGTAAGAAAAAAGAGAAGAAGAAGAAGAAGCTTTGGCCACACACAAGAATGAGCTTCTCATTCACTTTTTAACTTTATATACAAAACCCTAAATCCCTTTTGGGCGATCATCCCCTTTTATACATAGCCGACCATGGCCTATGCCCTTTTTCCCATTTTCCTTCTATCTTCCTAGCTTCCTTTCCACCGCCTGTCTACATTTACAAATTGCATGGGTGAGAGCCCGGCACTCCTTAAATTAAATCATGATGCGCATGTGCTCTTTTACAAAAGTATTGACTTGCGCTTTTCCTTGTGCGCCTTTTTCCCTTATTTGGGACTTTTCTATGCTTCTTGTGTTTCTAGATTTTTATTGGTGTGCATTTATCTTCCGTTTCACTTTGCCTTGGCCATTTTCTTCTGCTTTAGCTTTTCTAGATTTTCCACCTTGTCCGTCTGATGGTGGTTAACATTACCCCCCTCCTAGATGAGTGCCAGTCCCATGACACTCACTGTTATAGGTAGCAAGCTTTGGCCTGCACTGAAGACGTGGGTGGAAGGGGCATCGATGGTTGCCATGGAGGAGTGTTGGTGGTGGTGTGGAGGAAGGTCATTGGGGGCATGTTGGTGGCCTAGGTGGTTGGTGGTAGGATTGTTGGAGTTGGTGGTAGAGCTGTTCTTTGTTGGGGATTGCATTGATGACTAGCACAAGTATTGGTTTGGGATTCTGCACATGACGATTCTTGGCGGGCTTGCAGGATGATAAAGAATAAGAATTCAGAATTAGGTGTCAATGAAGAGCGAACGACACTTTCGTTTGGAGTCTTCAATACCTGCAATTGAAAACCTCTCATAGCTGGTCTCGCCCTAGGGGTAGTGCTAGTCTTCTCTATCGTACACAAGACATAGTTCACTTAGTTTGGGAGACAGGTCAAACTCTAAGAAAGCTGAAAGTATTGTCCTGCACTTGAGGACCCAAACTGTGTATATATTTCGGTGCAGATATTATATGAGTGCTTGTGCATATATTACGTAGTTAGAAGACTGCAAGCTGGTTTCTCGTAACAATGTGTGGATAAAGCAAAGTTGTCCATGTTGAGAAGAAGTACATGTGAAGGTGTATGAGACATCCTTTGCATTGTGACTGCATGACATAGCATAATTGAACATAAGGACACCGCACTTTTGGTAGCTGGGAGCTATTGGACTTGCTTGATGAGGACGGTGTAATTTTCATGGCCATTCGTGTGATGCTTACCACAATTGATTACAATGGTATTAAGGCAGAGTGCAAGAGGGAATCGTGCGAATGGATCAGGGTGATAGGTCTAACTATAGGCAAGGCAAGCTCCCTAGGTATGTCCTGCCCTTTATGTGCCCGGAATAATTGTGGGTGATGCTAAAGGGCTAGGGGCTAGGGACTAAGCCAGTCGACCAAGGTCACTGGACGTGCCTAATTTGAGGACCCCTAGGTGTTGTGCTGTGATCGTGGGTGCTTCGTATATTTTTCTTCTTTTTTTTTCTTTTCTTTTCCTTTTCAGTTTTCTTTTTCTTGTGCTTTTTTGTTTTTTTTTCTTCTTTATTTCTTTCTTTTTTCTCTCTTTTTTTTGTTTTTGTTTTTTTTTTAAACTTGCTTGAGTACAACCATTGCTATATGTTAAGGCTATCAATCTTTCAATGGGTTGGAAAATGTCAAGCTTCAAAGGCTCAGAAAATGGATATTACATTGATGATTGTGCCCTAGCCTCGTTGTTAGAGAAGTAGTCGTTGAGATGGGGAGATACACTTGAGATATTGCAACCCTCTTTGGAACGTGCGATATTGGTACAATTGGGGTAACAGTTGTCGTAAGTGCCCAGCGCAGAGTGTAACCCAGAAAGAGGAAGTGGTTAAGATCATGCATTGGGTCATGTGATGTGGGCACTCGCATAGGTGATTTTTACTTTCAGCAGTGTGGCTTTGTCGTGGCTCTTTGTGGGGTCGCTGATCTTGTGGTGACTTGGGCATTGAACACTCTCGCACAAAGACATGTATCATCCTGCATCATCTCGTCACTTCATGAGAGTACATACACGGCATATGCGACAACTAAAATAAACCAGTGCAACGCAAGGAGACATCACTTATTATATTAAACGCAAATATGAAAAGTTTGTACAATCAAAGAACATGTCAGCACACACGTAACCATTTAAAGATAAAAATTCATGGCCAGGTAGCATTTGATAAGCCTTTTATACAACATAGGGCACTCTATTTGTACGAGGCGAGGCGATTCTAGGTGGTCGGGTGACTAAGGTTGTGCTGGTGAGGGGCTCCTATGAGGCTGGGCAGGGAAAATTGTCGGCTGGGACCTAAATGGTGTAGTTCCTGGCCTCAACTATTTCCAAAATGCTTTTAAACAATGCGTCAAATTCCTGCTTGTCTCAAGCTGCCCTCTCCTCTTTTGAGCACTTGGTGCCCGAGCGTCTGGTGGGAGCCTGCACGACCGGTGTTGCCATGCCCCATGTGCTCTCTTGAGCTTCTATTTACCTGGCCTTGGGATTTTTTGGCCTACGTCCGGGGCGGTGTTGCTTGGGGCCTTGTTTCTTTGCATACCTTTTAAGGGTAGGTACGTAGCGTTCCGCGAAGAAGCTTGTGCTATATGCTCCCTTCGATGGCGAATAACGTCCTTGCAAGCCAGTTGCACTGGGTACTCCATGTCGGCTACCGTAGGGGACGTGCAATATGCGAACCGAGGATTCGGCCTTGAGGCAGGATAAAACTGTTCGCATGGAAGGGATTATACAATGGGTTATCAAGTGCACATGACGAGAAGGGGAGAGGTGAGGCATGCAGTGTTTGTTGTAGAGGGATGGCCCCCATGATGATGTTCATTTGGCCTCCAACCATTAGTAGATCTTGTCTCATCCTAAGTTGCGTGGACTGGTTGTCATGGAGTGGGGCAGGGCTCATCCTCAAAAGGATAGACTCATTGAGGAGGAGTTACATTTTGCAACATCGAGTCTACTGGCAACATGTAACTCCTCCTCAATGAGAACCTTATCAGACAGAGAGTTCTCTTGGCTAGTTTCAGCTAAGTCTGTACCCCGAATGGTAGTCAGCACTTGAAAGGAAGTTGGTGCCACATAGGTTGGGTCTCTTTGAGACCGCCATTTGGCCAATCGCTCCTCTGAGACTGTCATGATCTGAGCTCCTACTTTGGCCATTGCAACACGGTTTTCACACCAACGTTGTTCAAATTGACTTCGACCCTCTAATTGTCACTTTAGTTTCTCTATCTCTAAGAGATTTGGTTAGCAGAGCACATCATTGAATGTTACAGTCAAGCATAGTTCATCAGCTTTCTCATCAGAGATGAGTCACATGTATTCATGCAAGAGCATGTTATAGTGCTCGTCAAGATGTTCTTGCTCTTCCCAGGATAAGGGAAATGGCAAGTATTCTTCAAGTTGCTCTTTAGGGAATGCACCCATATCTGCCAGGACATAGACATGTGAGAACACTTTGAGCTTAGCATCCAACTCAGTTAAGCGCGACCATATTCTTGCACTATTTTGAAAGATTTCTAATTCCTGATCATGCAGAATATGAAAAGATACAACTTTGTAATTCTCAAGATAGGTGCCTAAACTTTAGGCGAACATCATATGAAATATAAAGTTGTTTTACACATGCTGATCCTAAAAGCCTACATGCATATAAGTACTAAGGTATAAAAGTACTAAATAGATGATGGAATCTAAGCACTAACAAAATGATGAGATCAATAGAGCATTAGTACTTCTTGATTTCTCTTAGAGCCACTATACCTAGCCTTCTTATGGAGATATTGAGGAGGACCCTACTCATGAGGGTGGCTCAAAAAAGTTGGGTTAGGTTGAGAAGGCAGTGGCCTACTACTAGGCTGAGAAGTATCATTATCAAAGACTAAATCTGAGAAGTATCATTATCAAAGACTAAATCTGAGCAACAAGTAGATGGTTCATTGGAGATGAACATGATATGGGGCTTTGAGTGGAAGCTTCTTTACAACTACCTTAGACCTAGCAAAATTTCTTACACAACAAGAGATTTGAAAACTCGGTGAATAAGACATAGTAATTTATAGTATTTAACTTTAAGGCTCAAGCATGCATACACTCACTTCATTTTTCTCTTAAATAATAAATTATTATTTACACTAAATGCATTCTTCATCTTATTATCTTAGCTCTTTTTGAACCCATTTATTACATTCTCAAAGCCTTATTTCTAGCAACTTAACATGGTTCTCTTTATCACTTAATGCATAATAATGTGCTCTTTTGGTGATACGGTGTTGCTCTCCTCACCAATATCACTCTCTGATACTACAAGCTTTCTTTTTTCCTTCCTCGTCTACATCATCAAAGTGTGTCCATCTTCTCCTGATAGCACTCCTTTCCCACATGCAAGTTCAATGGCTACCTATAGCTTGGCAAATGTCAATGATTACATTTGTGTTCCTCTCCCCCTCACTCTTGGAGGGAGACTTACCCTTAACACTATATTTAGGAATTTGAAAATTCTCATATAGTTTGGAAATTCCAAATATAGTTAATATTTGGCCCTAATTATGTTTACGCCCATATTATTAGCACTCTCATTTGATTTCGTCTATGACAATTGAGTTTTGTCTAACACTATGATATTATACAACCAACATAGTAATAGAATCATTGGGTTCCTCACTCCTCCACCATGGTTGATTTCTCTTTAGTATGCACCATGCACTATTCAATTTGAATTTTACATCCCTTGTGTGGAACAAACTTTGTGTTTCCCTTTTTTGCAAAGTATAGCCCATATGTCTCAAGGATATGCTACAAAGGCATACATCACACACATGAATAAAAATAGTAATAAAATAACTTATAAAACTCTTATGCATCTAAAACATGATATAGGTGTGGGATAAGCACTCTGTCATACATTATATGATATAGGTATGCTTATCTTGTACCTATATCATGTTTTCATAGAAAGTATGCACAACATTACTAATACTCTTTCTTATCTTCATCATTAAACATCATATTTTTAAGTAAGGGAGCTAATTTATTGAGACAACCTTTTTCTTCCTTTGTCACTTTGATTAGGAATACATAAGAAGCAATTTTTTTCACCCATCATAGACTTGCGGCCTATAAACTATGATATTTCCTTCCTCTGTTGAGAGTGGGAAAATACTGAATTTTTGACTGATTTTTATTGTTTTTTAGGTCTGAATGGTTTACTTTTTATGGATTTTGAGTGATGTTTGGTTGTTTTTGGAAGTGTTTGAGAGTGTTTTGGATGATATTGATTATGTTTGGAATCTCATGATGATTCTTAGTAAAAATATGTGTCTCTGTGATGTTGTGATAGGTTCTGTTGAGATTCTGATTGGTTCTGATACCTTCTGTTTTGTTCTGATTTTCTTCTGTATGAAGCATGGATTGATGATTGATGAAGGTTGAGGTCTTTTAAAAGCTAATTGAATAGTTTTTTATAGTTTGGAATGGTTTTAGTATAAGTTATGAGGATCTATTATTCTTTGATGACCTTCTGTAACCCTCTGTAGACCTTCTGTAGAGCCTCTGTCTCTACTCTGTTCTTGTTTTATTATGTTCTATAGATCTTCTGTAAGTGTTCTGTAGAATGCATGTGTAACTTTGGAAAAGTTTTCTAACTTATGGAAAGAATGAATCCAAGTTCAAAAGAGCTAAAACAAATGGAAGAAGCAGCTCTGCTGAAGACTGAAGAGCAGACTGGAGTGACAGTGACAGTAGTGAGATCTGAAGAGGTGCATCCACGACCTAAGAAGGATTATTAAGTGCCATTATTGAGTATTGTAGTGAGGAAATGATGTACTATTGAGAGAGAGAGAGAGAGAGAGAGAGAGAGAGAGAGAGTTAGAGATAGCTAATTCTATCAAAACAATGTATCTATCTATGAGAGATTGAGAGAGAGAAATATGAAGACAATGAAGATGAATACTATGTGATTATTTCCATTCAAAAATTGTGTATTCTTTTGTGTTTCTTGTTCTATTGATGGATTATGTGAAGATGTTGAAGATTATGGTTGATTCTATCAAATCCATAGGAGATATCTACTATGATGCTGCGTGAAGATTTGTTGTTTTCCTTATTGTGGTTCTTTAAAGAATGAAATAAAAGCTTGTTGATGTTACATGATAGATTTTCTTGCATTAGAAACCCTTTTCCTTGGTGTTCCTCTTGGGGCTCCATGTTTTTGGTGCGCAGTTGGGGAAACTTGCCATCAACAAGCATCAGAAGAGGCTGAAAATGAAAGAAATGGCATTGCCAAGAAGAGGAGAATTCAATGGATGCTTGTAAAGTTCCTTCTTCCACTAAAGAGTTGGAGATTCTTATTGCCAAATCCACTTTCTACAAGAAGTTCATCCCACAATGGCGGAAACATATTACCATCATGATGCAAACTCTATGTGGTGGACTATTTCCTCTTCCTATTGAAGCAACAGAAACTTGCATCTTGGTGGCAAATTGTTTGGGAACAAACTAAAGTGTAGAAACAGAGAAAATGACCATCCATGGAAGATTTGGCATTCATTGAGAAGTTTTCAAATATCATTAAGTGGGAGATTGTGAAGAAGCTTCAGGAGTCGTGGTCAGTGGAGGTTCACAAAAACAAGAAGGAAAAGAGTTGGAATTTGTTCGTGGATGCTCAACAGCAAGATACATGGGATGCTTGGTGTACTGGCAATCTCCTATTTATTCATTAACCCACTAGAAGTTGGTAGACAGAGTGTTTTTCACAACATACACTATTGAAACCATCAGAAGCTGCCATTATTATAATGATGGCACAACAACGATCCTAAGAAGAATGAGTTTTGATACTTTCATAACAGAATATCTCCCCCTCTTTAGTGGTTTGAAAGCTAAAATCAGAGATGTTGAAAAGAAGTAGAAGAGATGTTGGCCAGAGAATCCTCCAGATACTGAAGCCCCTCTCTGATTCTATTATGTTGAGTACAGACTAACTGGTTGGAGCCAACCCCCTGATGAATGACGCAATCAAGAGGAAAGTGTTAGAACGAGTCCAGAGGTACGTGAAAAGAGAGAAGGCAAGAATCAAGGCTGAGAACAAGCTTGCAGCAAAAGCCTCCTTTGAAGCCCTAAAAGCACTCTTTACAAAAGTCCCCATGGCGACTCAAGGTCCCCTTCCTAGTCAGATTCATCTTGAAAATATTGATAGCAGGCCAGCAAATGTTTTCCCATTGTCAATTTTTGAGGCAGATTACAATGAAGACCCCGATCTTCATGTAGCAAAATTTATGGTAGCATGTGTGGCTAACAATGCTAGAACCCCCGAGCATTGGTTAGAAATCTTCCCTACCACTTTCAAAGGCGTGGCGTTTCAATGGTATGAGAGACAAGCAGCAGGAACTTTTGGCACATGGGACGCCGACCTGAAGTTGGCCTTCCTCACTAAATTCAGGCGTGAAGGTTTTGAAGAGCGGATGCGAGAGGAGTTTATAAACCTAAGTCGCGGTCCTCTTGAGAAAGAGTAGAAGCTTATGTCTCGTGAATGGAATCCATCCTGAAGAGATTGAATAACCATCATTTGGACGAAGGTATCCAGAAAGGAGTGTTCCGAATTGTCCAAACCCTAGAAGATATATAGATTACACGCCCTTATGCGGCCGATGCAAAGGTGAAGACCACACTGCAAAGGACTGTCCAAGTCCAGCCCCTGTCAAGGCCAATGCCACTAATAGCCAGCAGAAGGCACAAGAGCCTGCCTCTAATTTGGTAGAGTTGGAAGTTGACACTATCACATGTGCCAAGAAGAAGGAACCAGTTGTTTAGAAAGAGAACAACTCTCCTACCAAGACTGTGAAGTTCAACTTGCCAACAGAGAGACAGAGCAGTACATGACAGAACAGTGTAGTAGAGAGCACTGCAATGCCACAAAGAGTCACAAAGATAGTCCCAAAAACAGGACCAGAGGTCCACAAGATAGACAATACAGAAGCACCTCCAAAAACAGAGGAACTTCCAATGCTGCCATTGCTAGAAGAAAAAGGAAAGATGAAAATGGGTGTAGCCCCATTCCCCAGCAGGTTGGAGAAGCCCGTGGATCCTATCAAAGAATATGACTTGGTAAAAGACCTAGACACTTTTAAACCAAACTTAACATACCAACAGTTGCTAATGCTATCTCCCAGATTTCCGAAAAAGATTTAAAAGCATCCTAACAACAAGATGTGGCCTAAGGATTGCTCCCCCAACAACAAAAAATTCCAACAGAGCCTCAAAACCTGTGAAGGAAGTGGATGTGGCTAACACCTTCCTAGATCCTGGAATCCTAGAGACTAGCGTATGGATAAAATTATACTTTATTTCAGATGCATTCATTGATGGAGGCTCATCAGTAAACATAATGATGGATGTGACAATGAAGGACTTAGGTTTGCAAGGAATTCAACCTACATAGTGGCTAATCAAATTGGCATATCAAAGCAGAATTAAACCGTTGGGCATCCTCCCATACGTAAAAACAACCCTTTCAGGAAGAGACTACTGGCTGACATATTTGGTGGTCAAACCAAATTCTTATGGGACCTCATACCCTTTGTTGTTGGGAAGACCTTGGCTTTTTGAAGCAAGAGCCAGGATGGACTAGTTCAAAGGAACCCTAACACTAGGTAGAGGACCCAATAAAGTGGTGTTGAAATTGTATGGATCACAAAAAGGCAATGGATCCACATCCATAAAAGTCATAACAGACTCCTCCAATGAAGTAACAAATGGTACATCAGGAGACAAAGAGGCTATTAAACATATCTTTCCCAAGAAAACAGAGGACTGTCCATGGGAGAATACCTCCTGCCTTAGCGAAGTGACTACTGAAATCACCTCTGACAACGAGATAGAAGCATGGATGTATTGTTCTCCCTGTTACATGGCAGTCGCAGAGTTAGAAGCAGAGACAGAAGCAGAGCCAGAGCCAGAGAGAGGTAGAAGTAGAAGCAGACACAGAGGCAAATGATTTCTTCTTCTCCTACAGAGCCTCTACAAAAGCAGAGACCAAGCCTCTAGAGAAGGAGGATGAAAATGATGAGGAAGAAAACAAAGCAGGTTATGAAAGTGCAAATGAAGAACTTCCTCGATTTTGTTGATATCCCTACAGAGACCTCAGAGGGGCCGAAGATCTCCGGGTGTTGGATGGAATGACCATGGTTCCAGTTGGGTTGACCAATGGACCACAAGTATGCAGAATTTGCATAAGCAATGGATCAAAGGTATACAATTAAGTTCACCAGTGGCTCCTTTTGCCCTGACCATTCATTCTGGAGAAAAGATGATGCTGATGCTCCTTGTCAACAAAAGCCAGAGCCATCAAAGCCATGGCTTATATAAGGTCCGTGCTATGTGACATTCCTGGACGCATCCTCTGAATATGAATCCCTAAGTACAAAAGAAATCACCACTCACATAGAAGCAAACAAAGCTCTGATACCCTCCTAGCAATCTCAATAGACAAATGAGTCATCTTTTCAGAAGAAGGACACTAGTTCTAGTAGAACACCAGACGATGACACTACTCCCTTGAAGGAATCAAACCTCTATCCAGAAGCAATCCATGGGATATTTATCCGCGAAGTGGAAGGTGAAAGGAAAGTAATATTCATGGATACTAACGGTATTGAACATCACCTAAAAGTGGGTCTCAATCTTCCAGTAGAAGAACTAGTGGTCCTACGAGATCTACTAAAGGAGAACTTAGACGTGTTTGCTTGGTCGTACAAAGATCTAAAGGGGATTGATCTCACAGTATGTCAACATCACATTGACCTAGATCCTGATGCCAAATGTGTGAGGTAGGGACAAAGGCGTATGAATTCTAATTATTATGCTCTGCTAAAGGCCGAATTATTGAGGCTCCTTGAAGAAGAGTTTATTTATCCCATGGCTAAACAATGAATGGGTTTCGCCCATTGTGGTTGTACCCAAGAAGAATAGGAAACTTCGAATATGTATGGACTTCTGTAAGCTAAACTAGAAGACAAAGAAGGATCATTTCCCTATCCTTGCACAGACCGACTGTTGGACACAGTGGCAGGCCATGAGCTCTATTCCCTCTTGGATGGGTTCATCGGCTATAACTAAGTCCAAATCGCAGAAGAGGACCAATAAAAAACAATCTTCACAACAGAATGGGGAGCCTATGCTTACAGAGTGGTGTCATTTGGCCTCTGTAATCCTCCTGCCACCTTCCAATGAGTAATGATGGCTACCTTCCAAAATCATCTGCATGATTTCATTGAGGTGTATCTTGATGACTAATGTGTCTATAACTTAATACGTGAGCATTGGGGACACCTAGGGCAATGTTTTGATAGATGCCGAGAGTATGGGATTTCTCTCAACTCTAACAAATGTGTCTTTGGCATCTCATCAGGAGTTCTTTTGGGCCATATTTTCTCTACACAAGGGATTGTAACAGAATTGACGAAGATTGAGAAGATTGCCGCCTTGACATCACCAAAATCCCTCAAGCAACTGAGAGGAATTCTTGGCTATGTGGGCTACTATAGAAGATTTATTGCACATTTTGCAACCAAGGTAACCCCTCTGCACAAGATCCTAAGGAAAGATGTGGATTTCCTTTGGATTGATGACTGTGAAGAAGCCTTTAATATCCTAAAGCATTACCTTATCCAAGCACCTATCTTGCAGCCTCCTGATTAGACGAAGGAGTTCCATGTGCACACAGATGCATTAGTTGAAGGGCTAGGTGCTGTCTTATGTCAAAAGGGCTCCTCTAAATTAGATCAACCAATCTATTATGCAAGTCGGAAAGTAATCGACTGCGAGCAGAACTACACAGTGATAGAGCTTGAGTGCTTAGCAATGGTATTTGCACTGGAGAAGTTTTGACACTATCTACCGTCAACGCATTTCAAGTTCTACGTGGATCATGAAGCCTTGTCCTTCTTGATGAACAAAGAAGATGTCAAATGATGACTGATGAGATGGTTGCTCCTGTTTTAGGAGTTCGATTTTAAAGTGGTCACTAAGCCTAGCCGTTCCCATGTCCTACCCGATCATCTATCACGGATCTCTCAAACTGCAAAAGAGGAACAGGATGATCCAAACCTTCCTAATGCTTCCTTATTTCTAGTCAAAATAGTTACTCCATGGTATGTAGACATAGCCAACCTCCTGGCAACTCAATATTATCCTCCTGGTATCTCAAGCCGTGAGAAGAAGAAGCTTCTATTAGAATCAATCCCCCTACACCTTGCTAGGTGGTGCACTATACAAGAGAGGCAAAGATGAAGTGTTGCGAAGATATGTTGCATGAGACGAAATGGCATAGTATTGAAAGCATGCCATGACGAACCATGTGGTGGACACTTCGCAGGAGAAGCAACAACCAGCAAGGCTCTGTTAGCAGGATACTGGTGGTCGACCCTCCACAAGGATGCATATGACTACTGTAAGAGATGCGATGCTTGTTACCGAATGGGAAAACCCACCAAAACAAGTGCCATGCCACTGTAACCTATTGTTCCTCTAAAGCTATTCAAGAAGTGGGGGATTGATTTCATGGGTCCCATTGATCTGCCTACCAGAAGGAAGCAAAACATATACATCCTAATATATACGGATTATGTCAGAAAGTGGTGTGAAGCTAAAGCTCTGAAGCGGGACGATGGGAACAGTGTAGTCCTGTTCATGTACGAGAATATTATCACCCATTTTGGCAGTCCCCTTGAGCTGGTAAGTGACAGAGGTACTCATTTCCTTAATAAGATCATGAAAGAGTTAACGAAACTGTATAAGATTCGCCATCGCAAGTCCACTCCTTACTATCCCAAAGCCAATGGCCAAGTTGAAGTCACCAAGTGCATCCTCTGCTCGATCTTGACAAGAACGATTGCCGCACATTGTGACAACTGGGACGATCGACTTACAAAGGCCCTCTGGGCGTATAGAACCTCTCACAAGGCTACTATAGGACACGCCCCTTTCCAACTAGTGTATGGTACAGAAGCTCTTTGCGAGTGGCAATTAAAGAACGCTTGGGAGATGATGAGTCACTGCAACGCCGCCTCCTGTGCTTTAAATGTTTAGACGAGATTCGGGGGATGGCCTTGCAGTGCATGGAAGCCACTCAAGCCTGACGTAAGGCTTACCATGGCGGCTTCATCAAGCACAAGGAGTTCAAAGAAGGTGATCTGGTTCTGGCCTATTATTTGAGATTTGGCAAGTTTCCAAGCAAGCTTCAAGAACGGTGGATGGGCCCGTACAAGGTACTTGCTATCAATCCTAATGGCTCTATCCAAGTGCAGACCATTAATGCCTCTGATGATCCCTTCCTGTGATTAGTGGCTATCACCTAAAGAAGTAATACTCTCCTTGGGGATCTTGACAATCACAGTCACCCCATCCTTTCCCCCATTGGTGTGGCACTATAATTCTTCTAGTGTTACTTCTAATAGTCATTCTTTTGTCACTCTTGAAGAGGTACATGCAACCCTCTGTCCCCTCCGGTCCACTTCCTGCCCCTGATCTCTTATCCTGTATTTTTAATCAGCTGCGGTGAAGAGAATGGTTCTGACAAATGGTGTTTCTACCATTTCCCTTCTGAAAAAAAAAGAGAAAAAACAAATAAACAAAAATGAGAAAAGAAAAATGTTATGGGAGAAAAGGAAGAAATTCTATGTCATAGCAGGTCTTGTTCCAAGAAAAGGTGGAAACACCCTTGGGCGGGAAGCTGACTGTAGAAAAGGTCGTAATACCCCACAGTTCAGGATAGCTGACTCACCAGTAGAACCTTTCCAGCAAGTAATTTGAAGCTACCTCCCTTGGTGCATTGTCTCTGTGATATTAGTACATCTGTCCTCCTTAACATACAATCTTTCATACAAATCATTGAAGTACCAGATGTGTCAGCTACCTCCCTAGGTATACATCATCTTCAACACTCTGGTGGCAACAACAACCGACACAATCTTCATCACCAACCTCTTGAGTGATGCGAGCTTTCATCCTAACAGGATGGGGACGTGAGTATGGGTTGCCCTCTGTATCTTTCAACAGAGTGTGAGACAGAGGATGGGGTGAGTGACCAGTTTTTCCCTTCAAATCAAATGAGAGGCGAGATGTGTGAACGAAGTGTTGCATGCACGGGTTGGGCCTCTCAATGCACAACACACGATTTGTTACTGTGCATTGCACCATAAGGCTCTTTGGCCTTCCTTCTTGCACTGTATGCCTGCACAAGGCGGGATGCACTGTTGCACTATCAAATGCGCACAAGGCATACAACCTCTGCACAAGTGAATGTGAGGATTACATCAATGGGTTTAAGGAATGGGCTTCCCTGTGTGTCTTTCAACAGAGTGTGAGACAGAGGGTGGGCTGAGTGTGACTGGTGTTTCTCCTCAATCAATTTCGAGAGGTGAGATTGAGGGACGTTACGAAAATTGGAGTCAGGTACATTTCCGTTTCCCTATGAACACACAGGACATGTCTCTACCATCAGCACATGACATGTCACCCTGTTCTGTGCCCTACACTATAAGGCTCCCTGGCCTTCCTCCTTGCACCTATGCCAGATGGGTGGAACACACAAATGCACCATTAATTGTGCACACTAGCATACTCCTTCCCAATCACTTTCCCCTTGTTCAATTCTAAACCGGCCGTGAGTTATGGAATTTCATGCTTATTCATTGAGCGATGTGTGTCATGGGGTGAGCGACTATTCTATCATCCTCTTGAGTGCCCGTAAGCTAAGAGTTCTATTCTTCGTCATCGACACTTCAATCGATGAACTTTATCGACAAAACTACCTCCCTAGGTGCTATTGCATGGTCCCTCTCATGCTGGACGTATTCTGTGGTGTGCCCTAGTCCCTCTTGCCGCCCGACGACGGCTTCAATCTTCCTACATCAACAATGACGGTTCCCTTCAACATCTACGAAATGGGCCAAGTGTTCCTAAACCTACCTTTCTATTTGCAAGTGCATGTTATGTCTTAAGTGTGGGGACACCAGTGTCCAGTCAGTTGTTTGACAAGTCCGCGGCCGTATCAATCAATCTACTCTAACCGGTAAGGTCTTAATTGTGGGGACATGTCCCTATGCGCCTGATGTGCATACCCCCTGCATATGTCATTACCCAATCATGCATGTCTACCCCGTACTAGTTTTGTTTTGATGGGGTCACTTCCTCACCGACCCACCCACCCTCGTACCCCCTGTCATCAAGGCCGTTTCCCTTTTTGGTTGCTTTTATTGCGCACTTTTTTTCATTTTCTATGTGAACATACCCTACGTTCACCAAACTCCCAATCCAACCTTATAGCCCTGTTCTTCCCTTTGACTGACACACTTTTCCTTTTTATATCCCTTTGTTCCGGCTTACCGTTTTTGCATTATTAATTTTTGAAGCTTTTCCTTCCCAATCGGATGTCTTTCAATGCGAACGCGCCGTTATCGCTTCAGAACAGTAATCTAACATACCACCCTGTCATATGCTTTCCCTTGGATATTTTTTCTTTTAATCACCTGTCATTCTGACGTATGGTTTGTCCGTCATTAATTTTTTTGTGGTTTTGTGTCTTTTTCGCGTATATTTTTGACATTTTTCCATGTGAACCTACCTTATTCTCCTCCGAATTCAATTCTGACTAGATTGCCTTGTCCGGCCACCCTTCTTGTACAATTCTCCTTTTTCCTCCACCCCGTTTCGACCTCTTGATTTTTTTGTGTTTTCGAGCTCCATTTTTTGGTGTTTTCGAGCTCCATTTTTGGGTTTTTTCCATGTGAACGCCTCCTAACCGCATCCGAACTGAGATTTGATGTGACAGCCCTAAAGATTCTATATGTCCTGACATTCTTTTTTTTCCCGCCCTCCCTTACGATGCATGGATCATTCACTATTAATTTTTGAATCCCATTTCAGATACGATTTTTGGGTTTTTTCCATGCGCACGGGGTTTCTTTTGGATTTTTCGATATTCATTCCTGACTGCGTTTTCAGGGTCAATTTTCAACATTTTGGCATGCGAACCCCTCCTTATTCCCTTGGACATGCATTTTATTGTGCTAGCCCTGTGAATCCCCTTACTACGGATATTTTTCCTTTTTACTACCCTTTATTCTAGTGACCAATTTTTTTTCTATTTATTTCTATATCTCATATCGGGGTCGATTTTTGGATTTTTTTCCATGTGAACAGGTCTTATCTCCATCGGAACTGTGTTCTGACATGATAGGCCTATCCAGTATAACTTTTCTCACAATTTTCCTTTTTCCCATGTTACATTTCAGCGAATGGATTCTTTGATATTAATTGTCGTATGGGTTTTCACACTTATTTTTTGCCTTTTCCCCATGGGAACGCCTTAAATTGATCTCGGACACCCCGTTATACTTTTTCTAGTCTCCCCCCTGCCTTCCAATCCAATTTTCCTTTTTACGGCATTATGTTCCAATGAACAGTTTGTGAGTTCTTAATCTTTCTTTGTTTTGCCGTGTTCCCACGTGCTTTGCCCTGCACGTGAACACACGTGTTTTTTAATTTACATGCCTCGAGACACCCCGTTGTCTTCGCGCCCTTTCACCCTGACGTCTCGGCCGTATTCCATCCCGTCACTGCAAAATTCTCCTCCCCCCCCTCCCCCCCGCGTGCATATGCACGGGACAGGGACGCATTCCTTTTTTTTCCGGGCCTTTCTTTTCTTTCATTTTCCATAAAACAAACAAAAACAAAACAAACAAACAAAACCAAACCAAAACCACACCAAAAAAAACTCAAAAAAAAGAACAAAACAAAACCTACTAATACTAATCAAACAAAATCACACCCAAACCCACTTTATTCACAAAAAGAAAAACAACAATAATAAGACATAACTATAATAATAATAATAATAATAATAAACAAAACCACACACATAACCCCCCCACATATAACAAACACCACACATTTTATTTTTTAACCCAAAAAAAGCAACCAAAAATTTAAAAAAAACAATCAAAATCAACATTTTTTTTAAAAACCCAAAACACCCAAAAAAAAAAAACAAAAACCACTCAAACTCAACATTCAAAAAAAAAAGAACACATAAATTTTAAAAAAACAACGAAAACAAAAAAAAAACGCCCCGTTTTTTTTAAAAACAAAAAACTACATTTTGTTTTAAAAAAATACAGTTGGCCCTCTCCCCCGCAACCAACCGCCTCCTCTCTCCTTCTTCTTCTTCTTCTTCTTCTTCTTCTTCTTCTTCTTCGTGTCACCTCCTTGTCCATCGCCTTGCCTCCTCTCTCCTCCACTCCCGCCCTTGCCTCCCCCTTTCGTTGTCCTTGTCTCCACCTCCTCCACTCTTGCCCTCGCCTCCCCCCTTCGCTGCCCTCCTCTCCACCTCCTCCACTCCCACCGTCCCTCCTCCTACATGGCCCTCCTCCTCGTCTCCACCTCCTCCCCCATGCCTCCTCCTCGTCTCCACCTCCTCCACCCCGCCTCCTCCACCATCCTCCTCCTCCCTCGCCACCTCCCCCATGAGCGCCCATCAATCTGCCCCCCCCTAAAATTGACCCCACCTCCCTTGCAGGCGCCATCTTTACCCCCCCCCCCCCCCCCCCCCCCCCCCCGCGCCAAATGTGGCCCCATCCCCCTAATTTTGACCCCCCTAATCTGGCTACCCCCTCTAAATGTGGCCCCCTCCCCCTTCCCCCTAAAATTGCCCCCCCCCTAATTTGACCCATGTTCCTACCCCCTTCTAAGCCCCCTTTATATGCCCCTCCTAAGCCCCCCCCCCCCCCACTTCCCATTCTCCCCCGGTGACCTCATAGCCCCCATTCCCACCCCACTCCATTCATGAGCCCTACGTGCGCAACACGAGGCAAACGCGCGTAGGTGCAGCAACATGATCATGTATTCGTGAGCTGCCAGTGAGCATTCACACTCGAGGACGTGCATCCGGACTTGTCCGTGCGGTGGTGCGCGCTCAGCTGTTTCCAGGCAGCTATTCACACGCAGTCTTGGATACCTATTTTTAATTTCAAAACTCGATTAAAAACCCGAGAAAACACCTAAAATCTTAAAATTTCCTTTTAAAATCATAAAAAGTCAGTTAAAAATAAAAAATAGCTAAAAAATCATTTGTTGAATTGGGAAGTTTTTTGGTTTATTTTCCTGGTTGAAATGCAGAAAATCAATTGCATATAAATTACAAATATTAAAAATCCATTAAAATTGAACAAAATTCATTAAAATTTTAATAACAATAAAAAATAATCTCAAAAGAATTAAAATTTCCACCAACTCATCTGAATATTTCTAGAATATTCCATATGCTAAAAATGTTTTGCCAAATTGTCCAACTAGTATTTCAAGGTAAAAATGCTAAATTCAATACCTAAACTCATGGAAAAGTCATTTTTAATTCTGAAAATAAGCTGGAAAATACTGGATAAATCCGAAAACATTGTTGAAACTTGATGGTCTAGTTTTTACTCATCGTGGACTGCTGAAACCTCACCATAAAAATTTACAACATATTCATGTGTCCCATTTATCCCATTTTAATCATATTTATTAAAAGAAAAATTAAAAAACAAACAAACATCAAATATCACTTTTAAAAAAATTAAAAACAACCTAAAAACACAATTAAAAAAACAAAAACAAAACAAATCGCTCACATCAAACAAATATACTTCCACTAACCTTCCCTTGACGTGTCACATCATTTTCAGTTCGTGGTTTTTTTATTTTTGGACTGCTAACTTGCATCTTGGGATTGAGACGTGCGCATTCCATTTCATTGCATACACACATATCCACTTCCAAGTACTTTTCTTTTTCCCTTCCTATTTTTTATTTTTTGCTACCCCAGAATTCACGATTAATTCTTAAAATGAATCCTAAATACCACCATGGCATACGTGCTTGTGTCAAACACTCTTTTTTTTTATAAATAAAAATAAACCCACCGTTCACTTTGCACGTGCTACATGCGCTTTAGAGACATCTTAATTTTAAATAGAAATGAACCAATCGTCACAAAAAATGCACGCGCTGAAAAAGAAGAGCACTTCAAACACATCAAATTCTTAATCAATGAATATGCATTTAGAGACCTGAGTCTAAGTATCGAAGTCTGGGATTCGTTAAAAGCATCGTTTCACATTAATAAATTGTAACTAACAATTTAAAAATGAACCGTCGTTTTCTTATTAAGATTTACAACCTAATAAAATTTCAGCCATTGTTAATAATTTATTAAAACAAACCCTTCACTAAAATCATTCCCCTCACCGCATTTTTTTCCATTTTCAATACATACGTTTCGTGGGATGGGCACGTGCAGTCTTTCAAGTTGTCATTGCTTACCAAAGTTCTGGTTATGTCTTGAGAGGGTTATTGAGGTATTATGGGTTGATTGTATAATACGATTATGGGTCCGGTCTATAGTTTTCTTTTCTACTTGATATAGGGTCTCGCGTGCATGTTTGTTGCATAGAATGAAGCTTTTGGTCGCAAATGTGTAGAGGTCATGCCGAATTTTTCCTAGTATGTGGATTGTTTGGGGTGGTCAGTCGGTTAGTCACACTTGTGTATGCTTATTCTGGTCAATTTTTTTTATAGATATTCTATTGTTTTGCAGGCATTCATTGTGAGTGTCTGTGTGTGTTGTGTGTGTATATTCCATCTAAATGGCGCCTCCAGCTCCTCCTCCTGTTCAATATGTCCCATTAATCAATAGGGATTATTCTTCCCTACTAACTTTTGAGCCTATTGCGAAAGCTAGCCTTGCATCTTTTGTGGCTGCTCCACTCCCTCTGATTCTAGACGATCTAGCCCTTTGTGATGATTTTCTTGCATCATACAGTAAGAAATCGGACTTGGCTCGTGGTACTTCTATGGTCTTGACACCTAGAGGGTTAGGGAAGGCTTTGTCTCTTCCTTACAAAGGAGAACCCTTTGTCACAGCCACATAGTTATTCTCAAACGAAGAGATCCTCAAGTTGTTACAAAAGTAGACTAAAGAGTTCCTTGATGTCAAAAAGGTGATTAACACTTCAGGAGTGCCTTTCTCAATGATCACTGATCCTCTTTGGAAGCTAGTCTGTCAATTTCTCCAAGATAGGTTCATGCCTGCCAAGACACCAACTCACTATTTGTCCAAGGAGCTCTTCACAACCTCCAAGATGGTTTTAAAAGGGGTTGCCATTGACTGGAGTACTTACCTTCTTACGAAGAATCTGGACCAACATTTTGTTAAGGTGACTAGAGGGAATGTTACTAATGTAACATATGGTTCATATTTATATGCTTTCCTGACATATTCAGGCCTTAAGAAGGGTGTTTTACCTCCTCCTCCATCTGTTTCAATCCCTCCCCCTCCACCTTTAGAAGATTCAGAACCCATTGACATAGAGGATACTGACTCCCCTCCTCCGTTGGTCATTCAATGGAAGCTCTTGAACCATGTAGCAGAGACAATTCCACCAGTCATTCCTTTAGTGTCAATTCCTGCTATCTCTAGCAGTGACCTCCCTGCATACCTCACATGCAACAACTTATTCAGGGCACATCGAGAGGGTTCTTTGGATATATCAGTTCCTTCGCTAAACAGCTTAATGACATGGGATGTTATTCCTTTCCTTTGTAACAACATCCAGAGTTCTATTGAACTCTCGGTGAAAGCTTGTGTTCAACAGTTATATTCTTCTTTCTATGAAGAATTGATGCAATACAAAGACCAGATGCATAAGGCAACCACAAAGCTAGCCTCTACTAAAGACACACTTTCCAATCTGTTTAAGCAAATGGATCAGCTAACACAAATGATTGAGACCCAGAGAGAATAAGTATCTTCTTTGAAAATTCAGTTAATAGAAGCTCAGTCAAAGGTCACTAGAGTTTCGGAAGAGAAAGAGAAAATGTCCAAAGAAGCTCAAGAGGTTTAAGACTCTTCTGGATACGAAACTGTCAGCTTTGCAGAATACTCACAATACAGTGGAATCCCAAGCTTTCCAAATTAAACATTTGAAGGACCAAGTGGCGCAGTCACAGTCCATCCCTCCAAGTCCTAGTGTCCCCATGATTCCTTCTATATCTCAGCAAGACTTAGCAGTTCTCCAGAGACAAGCCACATTATGTCCGTTGTTTCAAGATAAAGTGGAAAGATTGTAGTCCAGGATGGATTTCTTATGGTCTACATTTGAGCAATTTCAGGAGTATGTTCCTCCCGACCATTCCTTTTTTGTCCACTATCAACTATAGAAGTTGGCATTCTATATTAAGCTCTCAAGGATGGATCTCCCTCTTCCAGAGGATGGTTGGAGTGGAGCCTAGTCTTCTGATTTCCTGATAGAAGTTGTCAGTATGGTCTTTGAAGATTCTATGACTCTGGATACAATGCTATTGTCTTATATGTATCTAGAGGTGATCTGTTAATTCTAGATGATGTAGATCTAGCTCGGTATGTCGAGGATGTGGTCTTACAAGATGCCTTATATGTCAACCATTTGGAGTTGAGGATAGGTGAAATGTTCTAGTACTATTCTTCTAAAGTGGCTACTTTCCCTAACACTTTATGGCATTCAATGATTGATTCTGTAGTCCTGAACCAACAATAGAATACAGCCTCTACTCATGTGCAGAACACTAACCAACTGAGGGTGGATCTTTTAGCTTATCTTTCCAAGAACCATCCCTTTGATTCATCCTTCTTTGATGCCTACCATAGACGATTTGTTTTAGGTCCCTCTGTTTCTAGCTTATTGTATTATCAACAAACGGCCCATCGCTACGTTGGGGGTAAAGGCACTTCCACCCATGTATTACTACACTGGCAGTACCCGCCACTGCACACTGTAGGTGGTGGTCGCCCATCCAGTCACTTATTGTTTATTCTTTTAGTGACAGTTTGAATAATGGAAGGCCCGACCACACATTGTGGTTGTTGGAGTTCCCACTTTTGACTCTCTCTCTCTCTCTCTCTTGGCTCTTACTCTCCATCTGCCAACCATAACTCTCACTTCCAAGCTTCTTCCTCTTGGGTTCCACTTCCCTTTCAACTGGTATCAGAGCAAAGGCATTGGAGCTTTCCCAGCATTCTCTTTAGCCCGGATTTGAAGAGCTTCAACCCGAGCTTCAATGGCAGCCATGGCACCTTCATTTGTAGGTATGTTTTGATCTCTCACTTTCTCCCCAAGCTTCCAGACCTTCATCGGCTTCTTTCCAAGCTGCATTGGAGCCCCCTCGACATTACCAAGTGCCTCCAAGGCATGTTGAAGACCCCCCATGAACAACCAGCGCAATTTTTGGCACATTTTTAGGGGGCTGGGCTGACCTACTCCTGGCATTTCCCTGCTTCTCCTCGGCTTCCTGGCACTCTTGGCAACCTTTCTGAGCATTGCTTGACTCCCTGACATTAGTGCTTGACTCCCAATGATCGATTCGAGTGCTTCCCCTTCAGCCCTATGCTATATACACAATCCCAAGACTATCAAAACAGGGCAGCACTTGACATTTACTATTTAATGCTTCTTGGCATTGCCTGTTTGATGCCTATTAATGCTCGGATGTTATGGGATGCTATGTCTATGCTTTGGGACTGATTTGGAGCAGATTTGAGCACCGTTTGAGCTTCATTTAACATGAATTGCTTGCTATAATACAGTGGGCTGAAGCTCATTTACTTGGTATATGCATTGGTTCATGGATACGGGGTTGTTTCCTAGAGGTTTAAATGATCATACCGATGTATTTGGAGATTGTCAAATGCTTCTTCTTGGTTTTGAAATGCTTTTGAGCTTGGATTAAGCTCCGACTTGGTCGTCCTTCACTACACTTCAGATATATTTGAGCATTTTGAATCTATTGGGCATTACATTTGGTTTTCAGTTATATGCTCTTTGAATGCTTTCAGGCTTATGCTTTACGGGTCTGAGATAGCTTGGGATTTATGCTCTGGATGTACCCTACTAGGATTTGGCATGTTTGATGCTATGTATTTGATGTATTAGAGTGTTGCTTGCTCTCTTTGCATGTGACTTCACTTCTAGTGGGAGCCTCTTGGTATATTCGGATGTACACATAGTCTTATTTACTGATGAGCTTTAGCTTGTGGGACAGTTACATGCATTTGTTCTCTTGAGAGCTTTATATATGCAGTTTGTCTATACTGGGCTGATTTGATACACCTATTGGGACTAGCACCTATCTCTGTCACAGGTTTGTCAGTTTTGTATGCATCTTGGATTGTTATGTATTGAGCTTCTTACTCTATCAGTTGTGCTTGTGCTTGGTCTCTTCTCTTACCCCAAGACCCATTACATGCATGACTTCTAGATCTATGAGATGTCTCTTGCCTGACAGGTGATTGGTTTGACAGTTCTTGGTACCTTCTTGCCCTTGGAAACTCACTGTTGGATGTATCTTGCTAGCTGGCAGTTACATACTACTGTCATTTATTACATCAAGCTGAAATCTACGGATTTTGAGCCTTTCTATGAGAGTAATGCTTACTATTTGATGTTATCTTGGTCATATTTGGTGGACAGGTGCTTCTCTTGGTGAAATCCACCCTTTCAGCCAGTTTTAGCAGTGGTTTTAGTGCATTTTCTGCTAATTACAACAACATGCAATTTTGCTTTTTTGCTTTGATTTGGGACAGTATGACTGGTCATTTGAAAGACACTGCTCTCTTTAATATTGCCAAGTTGGATGGTATCAACTATGGATATTGGAAGTCCCAAATATGGCAAGTTTTGGTGTAGAAGTTGCAAATTAAACCCTTGCATTTCAAGGGTGTTAAACCTGAGGAAATGGATGATGATGTTTGGATGGAAGTTGATGAGCTATGCAAGTCTACCATTATTTTGTCACTCTCAAAAGAGGTCCATCATAATGTTGTTGAAGATGAGAATCAGAGTGCATGGGATTTATGGGAAAAGATTCAAGAGCTCTATGCGCAACAGAGTCCTGCGTCACAGATGTATTGGCTGAAGCAATTAATGGACCTTCGCATGAAAGAGGGGACCTCCCTTTCATCTCGTTTCAGTCTGTTTCATGCTATCATGAAGAGTCTGTTGTCATAGGGTATGGGATGTCTTCCATACTGCCATATGCACGAACAAGCTTGATGGGAGGTCTCTTGACATTGTGGGCATTGGAGATGTTAGACTACAATTTCCTTCTTGTAGTTTCTTTTTTTTTTGCATGATGTACGCCATGTACCTGCATTGACTTGCAGCCTTATGTCAGCTAGACAGCTTGATGATGCAGGGTATTTTGTGTCTTTTGGAGACTCTACATGGAAGATTACTTGTGGCAGGCTTGTACTTACAAGAGGTGCCAATTCTGGTAGCCTCTATCCCTTATTTGCATCTGGAGCCACATTGGTTCATGTTTTGTCTGTGGGTTCTATTCCCCATGTATTCCTTTGGCATGCTCATTTGGGACATATATCTCTTAAAGGAATGAAAATGCTCCATGCTTTGCAATATCTTTCGCCTTTTGACTCTTCGCATTTTGATTCTTATGATCATTGTTTGTATGGCAGGCATACTAGAAATATGCATAAAAATTCTAGTAAGAAACGCATGGGTGAGCCCTTGGCTCTTGTGCACTCAGATGTATGTGGGCCCATGCCTTGTCAGTCACTTGGTGGGGCAAAGTACTTTGTTACTTTCATAGATAATTACTCATGTAAGGTTTGGGCTTATCCCATAAAGAGAAAATCCGATGTCTTAGACACATTTCAGTGTTGGCTTGCATTGGTAGAGAACCAATCTGGGAAAAGGCTCAAATGCCTACAGTGAGATAATGGGGGTGAGTATGTATCACATGCTTTTGAGTAGTTTTGTAATGAGTGGGGTATTAAGTGTCATTTGACCACCCCTTACACCCCACCCCAGAATGGTATGGCTGAACGCAACACTTTTGGGTTGAGGCAATTACTATTGCAATGCATCTCATTAATAGGTCGCCTAGCAGTGGCATTGACTTTCAGGTTTCAGAGGAGGTATGGGCAAGCAAGTCCCCCTCTTATGATCACTTGTGTATCTTTGGATGTGAGGCATTCTACCATGTGCCCAAGGACAAACACAATAAGCTAGATCCTAAAAGTGTCAAATGCATTTTCATTGGCTATGGAGATGCAGGAGAGATGGGTTATCGTCTATGGGATTCACAGGCACGGAAAGTGATTTGCAGCCGTGATGTCATCTTTCATGGGGACAAAATGCATATGCAGCCTGAGAAAGTGGTTGAGGTATGAGTATCACCTGATGCTCATGGCCTAGCTATTAGACATACTAATGTTAGACAAGATGTCAGTCAGGCAGCAGAGCCTGGGTTGAGGCATTCTACTAGAGATAGACAACCTCCTGATTGTTTTGCGCACTCTATGGATTATGTACTGGTTACAGATGTAGGAGAGCCTTTCACTTATGATGAGGCTATGCATAGGGGTGATTGTCACTCTTGGGAGAGGGCTATGCTGTCTGAACTTGACTCATTGCATAAGAATCAAACTTGGGATTTGGTTTCCTTGCCTCAAGTAAGAAGGCTTTGCCATGCAAGTGGGTGTACAAGCTGAAAAGTACCCTTAGACACCCCAAGCCGACATACAAGGCTCGATTGGTTACTAAGGGTTTTAAGCAGGAGCATGGTGTTGAATTTGATGAATTCTTTTCTCATGTGGTCAAGATGACCACCCTACACTTAGTCTTGCCCTTGGTTTCACAGCTTGACCTAGACTTGTACCAGATGGATGTCAAGACGGCCTTTTTACATGGGGACTTGCATTATGAGATTTACATGGAGTAGCCTAATGGCTTTGCAGACCCTGGTAGGGAACACCTAGTGTGCAAGATAAAGTTGAGTCTATATTGCTTGAAGCAGGCACCTAGGGAATAGTACCATAATTTTGATGCATTCATGCAATCATAGGGCTACAACCACAGTTCTATGGATCCGTGCTTGTACAAGAAGAAAGTTCGTGATGGTTCTTTACTGATTTTGATACTCTATGTGGATGACATGCTTTTAGTAAGGACAGCTCATGATGAGCTAGATGCTCTTAAGGCTCAGTTCAAGAAGATCTTTGAGATGAAAGATCTAGGACATGCCTCTCATATACTTGGTATGTGCATTACCTGCTATAGATCTTAGGGACTACTCTATCTGCACACAGAGGGAGTCCATTCATAAAGTCCTTGAGCGCTTTCGCATGTAGGATGTTAAGCCTATTGGCTATCCATTACCTTCTCATGTGAAGGTTTCACAAGTTGATTATCCACAGACATATGAACAAAGGGCCAAGATGGCCAAGATTCCCTATGCATCAGCTGTGGGCAGTCTTATGTATCCCATGATAGTCACCCGTCTAGATTTAGCTTTTGCAGTTGGCATTGTGGCATGTTATATGGCTACACCTGGAAAGAAACATTGGGATGCCATGAAGGGTATCGTGAGGTACCTAAAGGGCACATCATATATGTGTCTTTGTTATAGCAACCAAGATACAAGAATCATGGGGTACATTGACTCTGATTATGCAGGACATGCAGATAGTAGGAAGTCCACTTCTAGCTATGTGTTCACTTATACTGGAGGGACTATCTCTTGGATGCTTAGGGAACAGAAGTGTACGGCCCTTTCTACTACAGAGGCCAAGTATATTGCAGCCACAGAGGCTTGCAAGGAGGCTATCTGGTTAGGCCATTTGATTGTTAACCTTGGTAGTATGACAAATGCTATTCCTACACTGCATTCGGATTCTATGAGTGCCATTCACTTGGCCAAGAATCTAGACTTCCATGCGAAGACGAAACATATTGATGTGAGGTATCACTTCATTTGTGAGGTCATTGAGGACAGGTCTGTTGACCTTGTCAAGATTCCAACTGAGCAGAATCCTGCAAACTTGCTCACGAAGAGCCTCGCTACCGAGCACTTTGCCTTCCTCAAGAGACTAATGGAAATTGGATGAGATGACGTATTTTTCCTCATCTTGTTGTACATGTGTACATGTTGTAATATCTTTTCTTTTTTCTCTCTCACTGGGGAAAATTTGCCTTTAAGTGGGAGGTTGTTGGGGTAAAGGCGCCTCCGCCTAGCCACCTGTGTATTACTACACTGACATTACCTGCCACTACACATTGCAGGTACTGTGGCGGGTGCCTGTCACAATCACTTATTCTTTATTCTTTTAGCGACAGTTTGAATAAAGGAAGGCCCGGCCACACATTGTGGTTGTTGGAGTTCCCACTTTTGACTCTCTCTCTCTTGGCTCTTGCTCTCCATCCACCATAGCTCTCACCGCCAAGCTTCTTCCTCCTGGGTTCCACTTCCCTTTCACGCTATGATGCTTATTTTTCCCTTTATCAATCCAACTTAGCAACCATCTTACCTCTCCTTTTCCAACCTCAGGGTTTTCCTCAAACTCCAATCTTTACCTATTGTTCTTTCATTGAAGGTCGAGTCTTTTCTCCTTCTCTGCCTTGCCCTTCCCCATCTATCCATATACCTTCTACGTTTCCTACTTATCAATTAACACCTTTCTTAATTGATTTGCCTAAATTTTTAGCTAACCCTTCTTTAGCTTATTCCTCATTTTATGATTTTGCCTACCCATCTCTTCATCCTCTTTTACTTATTCCTCTTCCATCTCCTACCACTTCTATTTCTCAACCCCCTCAATTAGTTAATGAGTATGAAGGATTTGATTAGCAGATTCCAAGAAGAAGAGGATGGAGCTCAACTGATTCTTTCACATGACCATAGATTAATTGGCCATTAATTCCAGGGGAGTGGACAACTACTAGTCAAGCATACCAAAATTATCTCCATTTTTTCCAACAATATTCACAATCTCTCGATCCTTCAGTGAGATTGACAGCCCATTTTGCCTAGTATCTAGCATATATGCATAGGTATTCCCATAACGATCAAAAGGCCATTCCCAAGATTTGTATGAATGTCAATGTAAACACTGATTCTCAACAATTGGATGTCCTATATTTTCATGCCCTTTGTTTACCTAGTAGATACCTTGTTTTGCTAGAACGGATGTGCTGCCTTCAATTCTTTCATAATCCTCCAAAATATTTTGTAGACGAGTCTTTATCCATAGATTTCTTTCATAATCATTAAGCTTTCAAGAGGGATCATCTTCACTAATACCCCTAAATGTATCTTCTATGCTTCTTAATGATATATTTTTTTGGAGGTGCCATTCAGATGGTTGTTTTGTGTTTATGATGTATTAATTTTTATGTGATGAGTTCACATTGGTTGAATAATTCGTTTGAGAGCTCTCTTTTCGACAATTGATGCTGATGGTGGATGGCAAGCCTACGATAAAAAGCCGAGAAACCTCTTATATCCTTTACGAATTTTTCATGACTTTCTATTGTTTATAAGAAGTGTTAATGCATAACGATGTTTTCCTTTAGTAGTATTCTTTCTTAGATACAAGTGATACGTTGGGGTCGTGCTTGGGTGATTATTGAAGATACTAATGAAGATCGAATTGAGCTCTTTATTGAACTTACATTCTTCTTTTCCTTAGGTTGCGAGGATGCTTTTGATGGATTTTGAGTAATGTTTGGTTGTTTTTAAAAGTGTTTAAGAGTGTTTTGGATGATACTGATTATGTTTTGAAATCTCATGATGATTCTCAGTAGAAATATGAGACTCTGTGATGTTCTGATTGGTTCTAATACCTTCTGTTTAGCTTATATTTTGTTCTAATTTTCTTCTATATGAAGCATGGAATGATGATTGATGAAGGTTGAGGTCTTTTGAAATCTTATTGAATAGTTTTTTATATTTTGGAATGGTTTTAGTATGAGTTATGAGAATCTAATGTTCTCTATTGACCTTCTGTAACCCTCTGTAGACCTATAGAGGAGCTGTAGAGCCTCTGTCTCTGCTATGTTCCTGTTCTATTATGTTCTGTAGATCTTCTGTAAATGTTCTATAGAATATATGTGTGCCTTTGGAAAATTTTTCTAACTTTTGGAAAGAATGAATCTAAGTCAAAAGAGCTTTAAAAAATGGAAGAAGAAGCTACTAAAGTTTGAAGAGCAGATGGAGTGAAAGTGACAGTAGTGCGCTATGAAGAGACACTGTAGTGGCTCTGGTGCCCTTTCATACCTCCCATACCTCTTGGGAGGTGCATCCACGACCTAAGAGGGATTATTAAGTGCCATTATTGAGTATTTTAGTGAGGAAATGATGTACTATTGAGAGAGAGAGAGAGAGAGAGAGAGAGAGAGAGTCAGAGATAGCTAATTCTATCAAAACAATGTATCTATCTATGAGAGATTGAGAGAGAGAACTATGAAGACAATGAAGATGAATACTATGTGATTATTTCCATTCAAAAATTGTGTATTCTTTTGTGTCTCTTGTTCTATTGATGGATTCTATGAATATGTTGAAGATTATGGTTGATTCTATCAAATCCGTAGGAGATATCTACTTTGATGTTGCTTGAAGATTTGTTGTTTTCCTTGTTGTGGTTCTTTAAAGAATGAAATAAAAGCTTGTTGATGTTACAAGATAGATTTGCTTGCAGTAGAAACCCCTTTTCCTTGGTGTTCCTCTTGGGGGTCCATCCTCATTTATAGGTGTTGAAATAAGCTTCGTGGCCTTGGCTTCTTCAAAGCAAGGTTTCTTTCGTCAGTTGATGCCTGTGTATTCTAATCTATAATAGCACTTACTCCACATTCTTACATTTTGCAGTGGTCTTTTTCTCCAATTGCATTCCATATTCAAAGCAAATATACTCATATGCTATTTTTTCCATAATTCTAACAAAAGCCTTCAACAAAAGAAAATATGGACATAATCTAATCAAATGTTGTAGATAGGCTTCCATGTGAGATCTTGTTTATCACATGTTGTTGCAGTACTTTTTGCATCTTTGCCAATTCTTCTTACTTTTAAAAAATTTTACATGGCACAATGAACAAAATCTAAGCAAGGAATAGAGAATACATAGTAAATATGAGATAATAGAAACTTCTTTAATTCCAAATAAATTGATACAATTCCATGCACTTCCATTGTGAAGCTTGGATGATGATTCTAGATCAAAGAGCTTAAAGCTAGCTAGAAGAGCTCTGACTAGAGATAAATGATATATTGATGATGGCTTTGAAATGGTCTTTTTTTTATAGCCCGTGAAGATAGCCAAATCAGCATGTCCAACCATATTATGAATCTTCCCTAGTCAGCTAGGGAATATAACAAGAAATATTCCCTTTACAGCTGGAGCACGGACGTTGCCCTTAGACCCCCCTCAAAGATGCCACTAGCTACCTTGAGATCCCTTAGCCATCTCATCACATATATCATTGATACGAGTGATGAACACTTCAACTATATATTCTTTAGCAAACTTCTCTATTACTAGTTGATTTTTCAAGTTTTGAATTCTTGTTTGGTTTCACATTTTCAATGACTCCTCAATACATTGCAAGTATGTGATGCCTTGGTTGTATGCTAAATCAAGGCCAAAACAACTTGTAACTAAGGTACTCAATGTTCCTTCATTTTCAAGCCAATAGAAAATCTACATTTGGAGGAGTTATAACACTCGAATTTGATGGATGAGGGGTGGGTTGTGGTTCTAAGTGAGTCCCCAGCACCATCTCTAGAATGTCATAAGAATCAAGAATAGTTGTGATTTTAAACTTCCACAAAGTATAGTTTGTATAATCTAACTTGCCTTTCACTAAAGGTTGGTGAATGAATTCTCAATGTTTGATCTGTTAATTTCATAGTATCATTAACTCATGCACCAAAACCTCTTCTAGATAATGGCATTGCTTCTCTTTGTTGTTGAATTCCTTGCCTCTCATGTACTCTTTACTTCTTAGAGCCCTCTAGGCTCTAATACCATATAGAAAAAATTATATGATGCACTAAACATAATTTGAGCAAGGCATAGAGAATACACAATAAATATGAGAATAATATCATTTACTTTAATTCAAAGCAAAATAATATAAAGATGGCTTTGTCCACTCATGCGCTTCCACTATGAAGCTTGAATGACAATCCAGATAGATGATAGGTAAATGGCTTAAGGCTAGCTAGAATATCATTGATTAGGTAAATGATAGATTGATGATGGCTTTGAAGGTGTCTTCCTTTTATAGCCCAAGAAGGTAGTTTGGTCGACCTATCCAACTATATTATGGATCTTCCTTAGTCAACTAGGGAATATTCCAAGAGATATTTCTTTTATAGTGGGATCAAGGATGCTACCCTCGCCTGATGCCTATCAAGTGGGTCATTGAAACCCCTAAGATCCCCTAGCCAAGGGCTGCTTTTACCACCCCCTGATTCCAAAATAGGGGTCACTAGTAACTCCCATACCTTGCAACTCAATGTAGTCTCCCTCAAGTTGTTACTAGCTTATTTACTCTATCCCCCCTTCTATCTAATCCAAAGACTAGACCCATAAAGATTACCTTTGTGCCATCCGATCAAAATAGACCTCATCTAATATACAAATCAAGATGCATGGGCTCACACATGGCTTCTCCTCATCACAACTTTGAACTTCATGGATCATTGGTGGTACCTTCTGAGGGTGGGGCATTGAGCATTCCTAACATTACCACCCTTTTCTTCCATCCTCTCTATCAACAGGTAGTATAGGCATGAAATCTTGCATTTGCCCATTGGAGATTCCACATATGCATTTTGACAAAATCTTCAAGTATTTTATATTCTGTACTCCACAATGTGCCTTTCAATCAAGTATTCATCATTCATTCAACCAAGAGCATCTCACCATGTTCTTAGTGATCAATGACATTTGGAATACTTATGTACATGAAAAAGAGGTAGCATCACAAATGTGTACTTAGGAACTTCAAATATAGTAAGCCACTATACATGGCATTGTGATTGAGTACTAAAATTTGTTGGGTTGTTTTTGTTTAACTATAAGCTCATCATCACCATTGCAAATGGCATCTAGATCCAAGTGGTAATTGTTGAGCTCTAAAAACCTAATATCATAGCCTGTTAACCCCAACATGAAGAAAGCAAAAGGAAATAAAAAAGACGCAGGGCAAAGGCAGAAAAAAGGTAGCCCGACTGAAGAAAGAATAGGAGAAAATGCCAAAAGCACAAGGGCAACCTTAAAAGTCCAAGGCAAATACAAAAGGGGAAATGCGCATTTTAAAATAAAAAGGAGAACCCTGAAATATTTTAAAAGAGCGCCGGCTCTCACCGTGCAATTTGTAAATGTAGATGGGTGGTGGAAAGGAATCTAAAAAGATAGAAGGACAATGGGAAAAAGGGCCTATGCTACGGCCGGCCATGTAAAAAAGGGGAAAAGGGAATGATCGCCCAAAAGGGATTTAGGGTTTTGTATATAAAGTTGAAAAGTGAATGAGAAGCTCATTCTTGGGTGTGGCCAAAAGTAGTTCTCTTCTTCTTCTTCTTCTTCTTCTTCTTCTTCTTCTTGCTTGCTTGAGCTTGTGCTTGAGAGAGGGAGTGTGAGAGTGTGAGAGTGTGAGAGTGTGAGGGAGTGAGTGTGTGAGGGTGAGGGACCGAGGAGGAGAAGCTCTCCATCTTCTCCTCTCTTCTTCTCTTCTCTTATCTTGCTCACGGCAATGGAGCTTGGAGCTTAGAGCGGGAGGATCGAGCTTGCTTGAAGCTTGCACTTGGATCATGGAGCTACCGGAGTGTGCGGGAGAGGAGGTAACTCGAGCGGCACGGAGGTAAGCTCACTACACCCATAGATATGGATGGTGCGTCAGTTATGTGAGCGGTAGCCATTAGTGCTCGGCTTGGAATGCTTGAAACAATAAGCGGTCCGTGGGTCTTGGCAGTTGCCCACATTTTGGTTCCGTTGCCGAGACCAACAGATTCAAGCCTTGAGCGCTTGTGTGCTTCGAATCGAGCATTGGAGTAGGGTTTTCCCCGAACCGGTGCTTGAGGTAGATAGGTAGGAAGCGAGGGAGTTTGAAGAGGTATTCGATCTCCTTAGCAAGTAGGTTTTTGGTTTTTTGGATTTGAAAAAGCATGTTGGAGTAGTTTAGATGATTGCTTTGTGATTTGTATGCATTTAGAATAGGAAAAAAAAAAGAAAAAGAAACAAACTGTAGGGTTTTCTATTGTTGTATAACAGGCTAAAACATGGAAATAGGGGCATAGATCCTTGGAGTGCCATTTGATTCGAGCACCATAGTGATTCCAGGCATGTCTGGCATTTCCTTGTAGTCTTTTGTACCTATTTGGAAGGCACTGGACGATTCAGTGTAGTAGACGTCAGCCTAGAGGCATCGCGTGCAACTCACGGGCCGTCGGCCGCATCGTCGGACCAGGCTGTCCGAGTCCCAGAATCGGACCACCCAAAATTGGACCAGTCCAATCGGACCAGGTCGTCCGAGTCCCAGAATCCAACCAGTCCAGAATCGGACAACCAGAATTGGACCACCAAAATTGGACGCTCGGATCGGACCACTCGAACCAGCCTGTCCGATTTTGGAAATTGGACCGGACCACCCGGAATCGGACCACCCAGAATCAAACCGTCCGACTACTAGAATCGGACCACTATGTCTGATCCGATTCCCAGAATCAGACCAGTTTGAAAATCGGACCACTTTTTTTATCCAATTCCCAGAATCAAACCATTGGGCCGATCGGAGCATCCAGAATCGGATGTCCGATTCTAATAATCAGACTCCTAAAAATCGGACATCTGAGAATCGCGGACAAAAAACTATCAAAATTGGACAGGTATCTAGAACACAAATTTTGACACATCTAAACCGCGAGATTGACCCCAAAGGCTATGTAGAGCTAAAGGCACATCACAGATCCATCACTGGGCTAAAATTTAGAGCATGTAGTTCAAAATTTGGCTATAAACGGTCCTCCAAATTGTGCATGGATTTTACCGTAACGGCCCTACGGGCCAGGGGGGACTACCCCCCCGGACCCCCGCAGAGGGGGCTCTGCCCCCTCTGCACCTCCCCCAAGTAGGTTGGAGAGAAAACCCGTGCCGTGACAGGTCTTCCAAATTGGACCCTAGTGAAGTAATGGCTCTACACAAGCATGGATTCTCACTTGCAAAAGAGCAACCAAAAGCCCATACCCGAATAGAGACAAACAGAGACCCTAGAACCTCAATGGGCCCATCTAGCCAACAAAGGCAAAAAGGCCACAGTGCAAAAACACATATGTGTTGCATTCGGACTGCATCTAGTCAAAGCAGAAAGCAACAACATCAAGCTACAATAGTGAGAATGACTAGATATGACAGTCCTGACAATAGATGCTCCTTGAATAGCACTACACTGACAATCCAAAGGCACCAGTGGAGAATCCACATCTGGTCGTACAGTTGGGGACTCAAGGGTATTTGTCAGAAGGCTTAAATTTACAAGCCAAGACCCGGAAGATGAAGACATAGTACCACCTGCTTATCTTAGGGTCAAACTCATCACAAAAAGAAAGCATAGTGTTGATGCTCTCATTGATGAAGGAGCAGATTTCAACATCTTGACTTACGAAGCATGGACTCTACTAGGTCAACCAGAGCTCAAACCGACTGATGCAACTCTTAACCCTTACGGGGAACAACCACAAGCACTTCTAGGGAAGTGCAGAATCCTTGTAACTATTGAAACAGAAAGCTTGCCAGTCCTGTTCTATGTTCCTCCAAATAGCAAGAATTGTGGAAAGAAAATCCTCCTAGGAAGGCCCTTCAAAAAGGCAATGAAGTGTGAAGCCGACTATATAGCACAGAGGATACACCTAACACTACCAGGTGTGAGGATAATCACAACTTTTAGCAAGGGTGACCTCACCAAACCTCGAGGGAAGGGAAAGGAGCATTCTGACATACCAAGCAAGCCTAGTAATGAGAGCAAGGAGTTGTTGAAAGAGTTGATACAAGCGTAGGTTGAACGGAGAGAACCAGTGAGTGAGGCCATACTTGAGACAAAAAGGTTAGGAGACAAGGCCAAGGATAGGGTTTGGACTCACAAATATCATAGAAGACCACGAAAGAAACCCAAGCCTTATAGGCGAAGGCATCGATGGAGAGCTAGTACAACGCCACGATGGATATCCAAGGCGTTGCTTTGTGCTCAAGGGTATTATGCAGGCAACCGATGGATTTGGGTACCAAAACCCCCTGCTAAACTACCTCTGTCAGACGCCCAAATTATATCAAAAGCAAAGAGGCGTAGGAGGAAACCTAAACGAAAATCCAAGTCTCGAACCAAAAATATGGGAGTGATTGAGCCCCACACGATTGAAGTCAAGAAACCAAACATGACCTATCAAAAAGTGGATCCTCAGTCTAGCGTGCTTAGCAAGCAGATATTAGAGGTAACTATCGAGCGTACACTAGGTCCACTAGTGCCCAAGGAGCCTTTGACTTTCCAAGAGGATAATAAGCACCACATGCACAATATTGCACATGATAAGGCTGATTGCTCAACAAAGCTAAAGATAGAATCGTCTAACAATCACGAGCAAATTCTCTAGTCAGTGCCAAGCCCACGTGGGAGTTCCAAATCTCCCACATCCTCTTCACCTAAATGGACACACAAAGCACAACACTCGTCAAGTGAGGCTACTCAATCCCAATATCTACCTACATCAGAGCTTCCAAATGTCCAAGAGGCAGGACACGACACCAACCTTAGCTCTCAACCTAAGGATGTGCCTGTGCAATCCACTGTGGCTAGCTCAAGCGCTACTCAATCTGCACAAGTGAATACGCAAAGGGAAACAAAAGGCACAACCACTTTTGATCTGCCTAAGGACTTGACACCGCAAGCTACCAATGGTAGCCAGTCCATTGAACTAGCCACCACTACTTCCAATCAGAAATCACAGCAGTCACAACCCTTGGCCGTGACAACCCCCCTTGTGGAATATGTCCTTAGTAGTTTATCTTTGGAGGAGGTGTCACAACCAACTTCCTTGATAACTCCAGCACTTTCAAAGTGCCTATAGCCTAGGACGGAGGAGTTAAATGCAAGGGAGTTGGTTAAAAATCTAGACTCTCCGAAAAGAGCGGTAGTTGTGCCCTCACAACCAGGAAAGGCTATTCAGCAAGCCACGACTATGTCCCATAAGGACACACTAGAGAAGGGGAATGATGAGGCCCGACCAAGCACATCAATGGTCGATATAGCCCAGGGTCCTGAGATGTTAGATGCACCTGCGCTGACCAAGAAAAAGAGGAGAAAACAACGAAAACAACAATAGTTGCAGGTGGTTGTGGACCCCAAGAACATTGGGACGAAGAGCGCCGGAGAGCTGACGAATAAAGCATTGAGTCCATCCACCAATGGACCCATTAATGCCTCTCTTAATAGCAGTGAAACCTTAGACACATCCGTATGCTCTGAAAAAGTAAAGTAGTCGCTACCATTAGTGGCTGCTTGCAACACTCTATCCACTGACAATAGAACTCACATTGGCCAATCAAGAGTGGATACAACGCTGTCACGACAGGGTGACAAGATCATACCATTCACACCCAAGGAGAACCATGACGCAATAACAAAGCCTCAAGAGAAACAAGGAAACCCCAAGAGCATGAGCAATCCTAGCGTTGACAAATCTTGCTCATACAGGTCTGAACCCCTAACTATGCTAAAGCCTAGGCAAACTCCTAGAACCTTGCATGAAATAGCAACCGATCAAAGCCTTCGTTGAACATAGAAGTGTCACAGAATTCTTAACTAAGTTGGATGCTAAGCTCAAAGTGTTCGCACGTGTCTACGTCCTTGCGGACATGGGCGCATTCCCTAAGGAGCAGCTCGAAGAATACTTACCATTCCCCTTATCTTGGGAAGAGCAAGAACATCTTAATGAGCACTATAACAAGCTCTTACATGAACGCATGCGACTCATCTCTGACGAGGAGGCTCACGAACTGCACTTAACAGTCATGTTCAATGAAGTGCTCTGCTAACCTAATCTCGTAGACATAGAGCAACCAAAGCGATTGTCAACAGGCCAGAGTCAATTTGAGCAGCATTGGTGCAAATGGCGCGTTGTAATGGCCGAACTAGGGGCTCAGATCATGACAGTCTCTGAGGAGCGATTGGCCAAATGGCGATCCCAAAGGGACCCAACCTATGTGGCACCAACTTCCCTTCAAGTGCTGACTGCCATTCGGGGTACAGACTTGGCTGAACCTAGCCAAGAAAACTCTCTGTTTGATAAGGTTCTCACTGAGGAGGAGCTACATGTTGCCAGTAGGCTCGTACAAGGGTCCATGCTACTTGATGTGGCAAAATATCTATTGGTACTAAGTAAGCTACCACGAGTGTTGGATGCGTGTGCCACGCTCCAGTACAATCCTGAGTTCTACAATTGGTCTTTATCTTCACAAAGTGACATGGTTTCATGAACATGTACATAAATAAACAACGTGTTTTGTGACTGTGTAAATAATACCAAAAGAAGCAAAGGCCAACACACCCCATGAGCTATGATGACCAAGTGCAGGTGATATGCATCAAGTCAAAACTAAGGGATTCAGGTTGGCGATGTCTTGTTTAGACATTTTCATTATGGTTGAAGCATGTGACTTGCATGTACTCTCACGCCTTTCCAAGTGAATGTAGAATGACATAGATCAATGTCTAGAAGCGTTTAATATCCAAGTCACCACAAAACCACCAACCCCACAAAGAACCATTATGGAGGAAGTAACAGGAATACCAAGAAACAAAAGCCATGACAGAAATGCAACTGGATGAGAACCCAAGGACACCTCTACAGAAAAAACACATATTGCAACTGAGCATGGCCAAAGCATAATCATCGATTACCTCCTCCTTCTTGGTCAAACTCTATGTTCAGGCAGGAGCCACGCTCTCAACAAGGGCAAACGTCTCTTCATCATCCAGGATTCAATTCGCAACATGCTCTGCTCTTGTCCATGCATAGCTCACTCCAAGGGCTACCTCAATTGTTCGATGTCTCACATATTACAAAGAGGTTTGCAAAATCTCAGGTGTATCTCTTCATCTCAACAACAGTTCCTCTAGCATCAAGGCTGGTGACACAATCATCTCTGTAATATCAATTCTTCATAGCCTTTGAATCCCAACATTTCTCAATCCAAATGAAAGGCTAACAGCCTCAATGTATGGCATTGATTGTATTCACTTTTTCCACCAAAAAAAAAAAGGAAAGAAAGAAATAAATAAATAAATAAATAAAGAAAAAGAAAAAGAACCAGAAAAAAAAATGTACACGATCACAGCACCACACCTAGGGGTCCTCAAATTAGGTACGTCCAGTGACCTTGGTCGGCTGGCTACGTCCCTAATTCCCTAGCCCTTTGTACAGCCCCCACAATTGTTCAGGGCACATCAAGGACAGGACATACCTAGGGAGCTCACCTCGCCTATGGTTAGACCTGTCACCCTGAACCACTTGCCATTTCTTTTGCACTCCATCTCAATGCCATTACAATCAACAGTGGTAAGCAAGGCAAGAAAGACACTGGAAAAGTACACTATACTTTTTAAGCACTACAAGTAGTCACTAGCTACCAAGACCTAGACATCAAGGAGCTCAGTTATGCTACATGGCCTTGATAAGACCATAATGATGTCTCAAGCAATCTTCAAGTGTACTCCCCATCTTCATCGACAAAATTTTCCATCAACTTAGCCCCTTGCTTCACTGACCCATTGCTATAAAAGGAACCAGGCCAACAGTTTTCTAACTAAGTAATATCTAAGTATGCAGAAGCACTCACATAGTACATGCACCGAAGTATATGCACAGTTTTGGGTCCTCAAGTGCATGACAATATTCTCAGCTTGCTTAGAGTTCTACTTGTCTCCCAAACTAATTGCACTATGTCTTGTGCACAATAGAGAAGACTAGCACTACCCTTAGGGAGAGACCACATGAGAGGTTTTCAATTGCAGGTATTGAAGACTCCAACGAAAGTGTCGTTCGCTCTTCATCAACACCCAATTCTAAATGCTTATCCCTCACCATCCGACAAGCCCGCAAAGAATCGTCATGTGCCGAATCCCCAACAAACCAACAATTGTGTTGGCCATCAATGCAATTCCCAACAAAGAATAGCCCTACCACCAACTCCAACAACCTTCCACCAGCCACCTTGGCCACTAACAGGCCCCCAGGACCTTCTGTCACACCACCACCAACACTCCTCCACGGAAACCAGAGGCATCCTTGTCACCCACGTCTTCGGTGCATGCTACAGCCTGCTACCTACGATGGTGAGTGCCATGGGACTAGCACTCATCTAGGAGGGGGGTAATGTTAACCCCAACACGAAGAAAGCAAAAGGAAATAAAAAAGAAGTAGGGCAAAGGCGGAAAAAAGGTAGCCTGACTGAAGAAAAAATAGGAGAAAAGGTCAAAAGCGCAAGGGCAACCTTAAAAGTCCAAGGCAAATACAAAATGGGAAAGGCGCATTTTAAAATAAAAAGGCGCACCTTGAAATCTTGTAAAAGAGCGCCGGGCTCTCACCCGTGCAATTTGTAAATGTAGACGGGCGGTGGAAAGGAATCTAGGAATATAGAAGGACAATGGGAAAAAGGGCCTAGGCTACGGCCGGCCATGTAAAAAATGGGAAAAGAGGATGATCACCCAAAAGGGATTTAGGGTTTTGTATATAAAGTTGAAAAGTGAATTAGAATCTTATTCTTGGGTGTGGCCAAAAGTAGCTCTCTTCTTCTTCTTCTTCTTCTTCTTCTTCTTGCTTGCTTGAGCTTGTGCTTGAGAGAGGGAGTGTGAGAGTGTGAGGGAGTGAGTGTGTGAGGGTGAGGGACCGAGGAGGAGAAGCTCTCCATCTTCTCCTCTCTTTTTCTCTTCTCTTCTCTTCTCTTCTCTTGCTCACGGCAATGGAGCTTGGAGCTTGGAGCGGGAGGATCGAGCTTGCTTGAAGCTTGCACTTGGATCGTGGAACTACCAAAGTGCGCGGGAGAGGAGGTAACTCGAGCGGCACAGAGGTAAGCTCACTACATCTGTAGATATGGATGGTGCATCGGTTATGTGAATAGTGCTCGGCTTGGAATGCTTGAAACAATAAGCGGTCCGTGGGTCTTGGCGGTTGAGTGAAAGCTCCCACATAGCCTATACATTTTTTCCCCACCTTCAATATTTTAATGATTATGATATACATGAGATCTCCTAGGAATTCTAAAACATTTGCATTGATTAACTTTCGAGCCTTTATTAACTTTGAAGATGTAGGAAGTAGCATAATTCTGCTTCTCTATAGTTCATGACCAAACCTATATTTAATACCCTTGAATATTTTCCAATAAGTCCACATGATAATGTTGACCTTGTCACAAATAGCTTATGTATCTATAGCAAAAAAATCATTTGAGGCATCTTTTAATGTGGACCTGATCACCTTCTCCTTTATAGCCTTGACCTTTGGATTGCTCAAAGTGTCTTTCAATGTGCTTGCCTTTAGCAATTTATGAATGGATGATCCAAGCTAAATTCTCACCCAACTTTTCATTCTAAGCAAACCTTGATATGTGCTTTCGTTAGTTGCTATTCACAATCACTCATTTATTGACTTCCTCTTTCATTTGCACTCTTGTATTAACTTACTATTTATCTTCTTTAGGTTATCCAATTGCAACTTTGTCTCCTCATATATAATGTTGATATCATGAATAATCTCTTGCATTCTAATAATCTAGCTACTCTTTTTAGTTAACAATTCATTTAGTTCCATCACTTGTCATGTTAGTTCTTAAATTTAAAGTCGACGTGCAATAATGAGGTCATAATAGTTTTTAATAGTTGTTTGATAGATTGTAAACACTTGAATGTTTAATCACTAACATGCCTTGTGTAACTAAACAATTCCTTAGCACCACTACACATATATTTCATGAACTTTGTGATTTGAAAGAGATCAGGAGGTTTATTAGTCAAGGGATCAATTGGATAGATTGTCACATCCAACCACAAGTCCATATGCTTCAATCCCATCTTCATGTAACTCATATTGATACATTGTGTCGTTTTTAATAAAAGGAGCATATTCAGTCCCTACCTCATGTGTAGCTCCTTCTTGCCTATATCCATTTTGCTTATTAACTGTGAGGTGAGGTTGGAAATATATGCATGGATCACACAAAGTTAACTAAATAAATGTTGATTGTAGTGTCAAGGTAGTCTAGATAGATAAGAATCTAGATGGGTGAATGTTGGTTTATGGAATGAATAGAGAGAAGAATAAAAGGTAAAGGAAAATTTGACTATTTTGTGTATAAAGGTAGACTAGATAAAAGAGGATACAATAGATCTCTAAGAGAAGTGGAATGGAGCATAAGAGCTCAAAGAGAAGGGATATCTAGGAGTTTTTGAAATTTTAAAAAATAAAATTCACCTCCAAATACATTTTTTAAAAATGGAAAGATTGACCAATAGTTTTGTTTCTTGACCAAAAGCTAGAATATAAAAAATCCCCCTAAAATCATAAAAGAAATTCTAAATTTTTATTTTTTAAAATTTGAATGATATCACATCTAATTATCATTTTACATCAAAAAGCAAGCACCATACTCTCATATTTGGTTTAAAAGGGGCTGTTAAATGAGCAAAGGCAAGGAATCTGAGCAAATCCTTTATGGATAATATTAAAAGGTAAAATGAGATTGGAAAAGTGGAGAGAGAAGAGGATTGTTTTACTATTCTTCTCTTCAGTTTTTCTTGTTTTAAGGAGGAGAGGAAAGCTAAAAGGCCCCAAATAGACTCCATTTTTTTCCTAATGTCATTCTTGTCCAATTCTCAAACCGTATATGCAATGCACCATTACCACCAAGGTTTATACACAATTATGTTCCAACTTACTTTCTATATAACGACCTAAAATATAAGGTTATTCCTAGCATCCCAAATCTCTAGAAGTATCAAAATCCTAAGAGTATCAATGCCCACCAACTTCAACTTGCTACCAATCAAGCCCTCTCTAGAGTACAAAAGATCATGCTAGTACTATCTTGCTCTATAAACCCCAAGTGAGAAAGGACCTAGCATTAAGGTGGTCATGAAGCTAGTCGTGATCATCAGCAAACACAATCTCTTTCACCTTTTTTTTATGCCTACTACAAGGGACAACAAAGAAAAGTCATGTCAGCAACTTGTAAGTGTTTGATAGATTTAGGATAAGGAATGTTTGTGGCAAATCATAGCTGAAGACTAAATCTGGACAAGTGTGTGGTGTAGAAGAGCCATTCTTGGATCAAACAATGAGGTGTTTTGTGGAATCAAAGTGAAGAGAAATGGTTTATGATTGGGGTTTCTCAGTCAATAGGGAAATACACAACATTTTCCATCATTGTCGTAATAAAGATTTGAGGATTTCTTCTACCTCTTTAAGTTCTCTCATCGTCTATTGAGTTATGCAAATAGGACTTTATTTCTTACATTCTCTTGTGTTTCAAGAATATTAGGATAAATGTACAACTTATCTTATTATTATGAATAATGAAGTTTGCAAGCTTAATAAAATTGGTTATAGAGTGAACATTGGGGGAATTAAACTATTACCCAAAAATCTTTGGTATTTTGCTTGTATGGATTAGTGTTCTACAACCCTTATGAATATGGCTCACACAATTTTGAAAAAAGTACTAACAAGTATAATCAAACTTATGTTGATTGGTTCAATTTCTCTAAAGCAGTTCAATTTTGTGCATGGCAAGAAGATTCAAGATGCCATCTTAAATGGGCACTTTCTATTGACCATGCTTTGTTCTTGGATTGGATATTTTTTTAAATTAACACTTGATTTGGACAAAGCATATGATTCTATTTTGTGGGATATCATTATGCTTGTTCTTACAAAACTTTATTTTGGTCCAAGTTTCTATATGACTATTGATGCATTATTCTTACTCAACTTTATTTCGCCCCATGTTTCTATATGATTATTAGTGGACAATTCCCTAATGCATTATCTTGTTTTTTTTTTTAATGGGTACTTTCAAGTCAATAGAGGGTCTAAAAGTTGAGGTAAAAGGTTATTGATGCAATGGCAAAAGGAGGAAAGGAGGTGAAGGGAGTTGTTAACAAATTTCAATTTCAAATAAAGATAAAAATAACAACTACTAAAAATAATAATTATAAAAAAAGTTGTTAACAAGAAATTAAGGAATTTGTTAAGAGCACTAGAAGTCACTAAAAGTGCCATTTTATAAAAATAATAATTATTAAAGACAATAAATAATGACTAGTAGAGTTGAAAATAGCAAAAAGAGACAAATGTGAGCATTAAAAAAATGAAATTTTAACTCTTAGATATATTTCAAATCCCAATGTCTTTTTAAATTACATTGCCAATTATTTTTTAGTTTAATGATTGATCTTTGACATTTTTAAACTAGTTCCTCAAATATCCACAATGTGTGAAGAATGTTAAACAAAAAGTTGTAGTACCAAGCTCACACTTGTACTAATTGTATTTAAAGTGAAAAATTTGAAAGGTTTAGCAACTCTATATACAATAAAATATCCCATATAAGAAATAGAAGAATCGTATGTATATATCATGATAGCACATGGACAAATTGCAAAGACCTGATATGAAGACTAAGCATTGTTAGTGGACAAGAGAGTGACAATGATTGAAGGTGTCAAACCAAAAGAAACCCTATATATATGATGTGTTATTGAATGAGATCTTATCCTTGTATGTGATAGCCTAGATAGCCTAAAACCATAGATTTTCAAGACCTTTATCTTTTGAGGTTTCAAAAAGAGACAATATTTGTTGTTATATGCAAATACACTACAATAGCTTCTCTATGAGATTGAGATGTATTAAAAAATTATGGATATCAAAGATACCATCATGGACATAATCAACATCAGCATCATCTTCATTGTCTTTCTCTTCTATTGCTATCCTTTGATCTCCACCACCATTGTTGTAGCAAGTCATGGTGTGGAAAGATAAGTTTTTACTACCATAGCTTGTGCTTTCTCTATTTCTCACCCTTGAGCATTCAAGGGAGTGTAGTGAATCACAAGGAGCAAAAGCAACACTAGATCTTGGACAAAAACACAAACATACAAGCTAGTCTCCGCATATTTGAGAATTTGAAAATTTTCATAAAATTTGGGAATCCTTAATGTGATTAATATTTGGACACATGGTCAAATCTTATCCCCTTAGTTGAATGTGAAATTGTTCTTAGATATTATATAAACGATTCCCCCAAGTCCCACTCTCAAATATGAGGTTAAGATTTAGCCACTTGGTCAAATCTTTACTCCTTATTTGAAAGTGAAACTTAGGAGGTTCCCAAATTCTCTAATATGGTATAGAAAATATCTTTGAATGAAAGCCACATTTGGTTTGGCGAATGTACCAAAGCTGCATTCAAGGCTTAACTACACTTAGCAAGGTAACAATTTTATCTCATGTTTCTTCCTTCTTACTTTTGTCTTTCATTACATCCTTGGCATAAGAGGAAGACAACATGGAGTAGATAAAGAAAGTCTAAAATAGGAACTCTCATGTGTAAGGCAATAGGGATAAGTATTATCAAAGTCCTTGCAAGAATATGGATGCCTTCATTGGTCTTGGTTGTAGAGGCCAAAAACTCTATAGGAAAATCAAGCTAGTTGAGATAAGCCTACAAGCAATGAACACGAAGATGGCCAGGTGCATGAAAGGAGATAAGGAGAGCACAAAGAGAGAGAGAGAGACAAAGAGAGAGAGGAGGGGGGTGTTAACATGGTAGGAGCAATCTGAAGATGTCTTAAAGGCACATCCCACATTTGGTTTATCCTCCTTTAAGTTGTACAATAAGTCATTTGGTTTATCCTTGTTAAATAATATAACAAGTTATTTCGCAGGATTTTGGAGTTGTCAATTTAGCCATTTTTAGTCTCCAACTATCACATGTTTCCTCTGTTTTGGGGTCTGTTTTGGAGGAACTTTGGCTGATATTTCGTCATACACATCTGTTGTGGCAGTAGGGCATTCGCGGGACGCATGCCAAATTGGATTGTTTGGTAAATGGGTCTTATACAGTGTTATGATTATTGCATATTGATGATACATGAGGATACATAACGAATTGTCGATCATTGAAACTGAAACACATAAATCATACAAGAAGAAAGTTTGATAGGATAATAGTTGGCTAGATCACTCGATAAAGGGATGGAGGATTGTTTAAGCAAAACCTCCACTGAGTGCTCTTTATGTGAAGCCACAGAGAACATGCGCAACATCAAGTTTGTCCAAAGAGAGAATCTTCAGCCGTATACATGATGTTAACACCAGCAAGGGGTGGAGTGGCAGAAGCAGGACTTGTGGAGGCGGTGCTATAGCAAACCTGTCTAATGGTGCCTTGTCCACCGTTTTGCTTGTTCTTCACAGCCACCATGCTCATCTTGACAAAGGAATAAGCAAACTGTTCAAGGAACTTCTCATTGCTGGCCGCAAAGGCTTCCACTTCAGCCTTGGTGATCTCATCATCCAGAAGGGCACGGTCTGAGTCGAAAAGGACCTCCTTGTTCAGCATGTTCTTGAAGTACTGGTTGTCAAAGGCATTGGGAGTGACAGGGTCTTGGTCTGCCGCTCCATTGCTGTTGCTGTCTGGACATACCTTCAGGAGGGATTGCGCAAAGTCGGGATTCAGCACCGGTTGTACCGTGGGTAAAATGCTTTTGTTAAAAGCAGCGCAATGCGCTAACCCCACCGTGTGAGCACCTGCATACAATGGAGAATCCTCAGGCATCATCTAATGCAAGAATTCAGAACTTATATGCTGTGAAAATTCTCCAAAGTCCAATTTAACAGTGTTGCATTATGTCCATGTGCGCACCTGAATGCTGGCCCTGACCAAATTGGATGGCTAATGCACCCCAGGTTTCAACAAATAAAAACATTCAGACCGTGAGAATGTTTAGATGGTTAATGCACCCTCATGCTTTACGACACGCGCATATAGCTAAGGTCACACATCCTCACGCAGGGAATGTGGAAAAATGTCTCCCATCTATGACATACGTGGACAGTAACCCCATGTTCCACCTCCACAAAGGATATCTTGAGCAGGTTTGGCTCCTACTGGTCCTACCATAGGCCCCATAAACCCATCCTCCCCCTATAGATCGCTAGTGTATGCAAGACCATGGTAGCTTGCATAATTTCCGATTACCAAAGCTCTTCCCAGATGTCCATACCTGACAGTGCCACCAGATCAATCTTGTCCAGACCCAAGGCTGCGAGAGTGCCAATCAGGAATGAAATATTGGACGTTGGTGGAGGAAGGTTTCTGAGTACTGTGTCCCGGTCTGCAAAGTTCAGACTGTCTAATCGACCCGTTGGAATTTGGAATAAAGGTCCTCCTGCCTACAGCAAATGAAGAACATTCAGCTTCCAGCACAATGCTTATTCTTTTAAAAGCACGTATTCCAAAAACTGTATGGATATTACACTTCGTAAGGCATATGTAGGCCCTGGGACCTAGGTAGACCTAACACCATGAATACCACATAAGGCACATGAACATCTCAGGTAGACCTCACACCATGAATGTCACAATGTCAAGAGTTCTGGCTCTTGAATTCTTTACTCCATAAGCCGCAAGGAAGAACTCCCACCATGGATATTGCAACATGAAGAGATGCCAGAGTCATAGCACTGAGTTGTAGCTTTTGTTTTCGCTTGTGATATGAAATGAATTGATTATACATCTTTACCGTGAGTCCTACCTACTGTATGAAGAGCCCAGACAGCAGTAAAATGGGGTCCTACTCGTGCCTTAACCTCCTACTATAAACTATGTTGAAACAAGCTGTAATCCTCCTACATCAGACGTCTCACCCTGAATGTTGCATCTCTTCCAGCCAAGCTGAGTATGTCCGCACAAGAGACCGTATTTGGACATTCGGCTTCGAGCTGTTCCTTGACCTGCTGGATAAAAGCTAAGGCCTCAGGGCGCAAGGAAAGGTTGGGTGGAGCAAACTCTTCGCCGGCTGTGCTGTTCAGGAGAACAGATGCATCGCATCCCTGCGATCACATCCATGAATGCGTCAGAGAACTTCATAGATGGATGAGTAAATTTCCCCCTTACAATTCCCTACATTAGTAACTGTCAGCCAAGTAACAAACGAAGCATCTTGAAGAATCGTAGACATATTCCGGTTGAGAAAAAAGATGTTGAAAAACTTTGCTAATGCTGAAAATTTTTATGCGAGTAAGAAGCCATGAGAAAAACTCCTGTAAGCACTCAGTTATCTGAAAGCATACTCTTTTACCTCAAATGTCAGGAGCAATCTTCAAAATCAGTTCACAGATCTTCTGAAACCATGCTCCTTCCACGGAGTACTCAGGGCCACTTAAGGCACGAGTCATGGCAGAGTTCTCTTTAAAATGAAAAAGAGAAATTTACAAAAGAAGATTAACGTGCAAAGCCTCTCCCGGAGAGAGGCTAGGCTTTTGAACTACGTTAAGGCATGCATCCTTCAAAAAGCCATATAACAGCACCAGAAGATTAACCTGCACGAAGCAATCATGGAAGGTGAGGCGTATAAGAGCCCCTGCTTGAGAGATGTTGGGAGCGAGGAACTCTTCCACGGCCTTGCTGACAATCTGCTCTGCAAACGGGCAAGTTTTGAGGTAGAAGCCGTAGGAGAGGCCCGTCACTGCCTCAGGGACAGCGATGGACTGGCCAAGGGCGGGAGATGCGGCCATGGAGGACAATGCACAGAAAACGGCCAGCAGGAGGCCTAGTAATCTCGTCTTCTGACAAGGCGACATTGGCGTTGGTGATACTCGGCGATGCTGATGACGTAGATGGTATAGAATGTTGATGATGAAAACGGAACTGATGAAGATGACGATGATGAAATGATACTGCTGATGAAGACGACAATGGCGATGAAGCTCTCTGGAATAATATAGAACAGATGCTGCAGCAAATAATGATGATGATGCAGATGATAAGTGCCTCGTGAGGCTAGCAGGGAGCGATATATAGAGAGAGAAGCAGATGCTGAGCTAGCCAGCTACAGAGACGCGACGTGTGTGTGTCTCTGTTTCTCTCGCTTCTTCCCCCCCCCTCCCCCGACCCAACTTGGACCATTTCAAAGCTTTCTCATGCAAACGTCCTTGTGGCCTTTACCTTGCCTTAACCCAAGGTGATGAACCCACTAACAATGACCATTTCAAAACAAGATCACTTACTACAACTCGTGTAGGCTCTCTGTGGGCTGAGTAAGGCCAGCTTCACTGGAGGTTATAAAGAGATATTGATGTAGTAGCAACATATTTTATCACTCGATATAAGGATCACCGGCCGTAGCCACATCCTCTTATTTGTCCTATAACATGCATTAACATGCTGTGTGGTTTCTGATTCAATAACACTGCCACTACTCCACTAAAATGCCCATTTCTCATTGTTTTAGTCAGGTTTGTTGGGTTATCAACCAACCTCACTCCCCCCTTCCCTCTCTATGCAAGCACATGGAAGTCAAGGTTTCAAAGAGCCCTATTAACCCCACTACAACTAGGCATGACACAACTCTTAGAATTTCATTGAGGCCTTGCAAAAGAAAAGGCCAAAAGGATTATTTAAGGTAACTTACTGAACACATTGAACATATCATTGATTAAAAAATGCAGAAACAACATAGCCTTACTCCAACTCATCTCATTTTTTGGACCACTGATCATAGAAAATACTTTCAGAGTGTATACAAAAACCTTCAAGTTTGACAATTTTTGTAGTTTTTTTATAAACTTGTAAGCTTTGAAATTATGTTATTAGCAAAACAATTTGATATTAAAATTAGAAAACATTTTTTCAAATGTAACAATTCACTTGACACTAATACCTTAGTTTTTGTGAACACTGGTGTAGACTTTGCAAGAAGAAAGCAAAAGAGAAACATGTTGTCTTGGCAAATATTACATTCTCTCACCTTTTTGCTTTATAAAAAGATGGCCTTAGTCTTGGTGTATACTAAAAACATTTTTCAAAACCTTATCTACGTCAACAGTCCAACAAGAACTTAATGTCCTTTTGCCAACTTTACAATTTGCTCAACACTAGTCCTCCATTATTTTGGACCTCTATTGATTTGACCACGTACCAGCTAGAGTTAATAACTCTGTGTGTGTGTGTGTGTGTGTGCGTGCGCGTGGAACATAATTTTACCATGTGAAAAGAGCATCATTAAATACAATGTGGAGGTTGTATAATAATATTGATAGATGATAGATGATACATGGATCAAGGGAATCTCTTTAGTTGATTCAATGCTTAAGGAAAACTTCTTTTTTGGGGGGCGGTGAAAGTCTTAAAATTTGAAAGATGCCTCAAGGGTAAACCCAAGATTTGAACTCATGCACCCATGCACACATATATTTGTGAGTAAATTACCCAAGGTCTCTCTCTCTCTCTCAACTTTATTCTATCTATCTCATATTTACTCTAATGGTCCATTACACACACGCACACGTGTGTGTGTGTGTGTGTGTGTAATTTGTTCTATTATCTCGCATTTACTCTAATGGCACATTACATGCGTGTGTGTGTGTGTGTGTGTGTGTGTGTGTGTGTGTGTGTGTGTACCAATATTCAAGAATTTGGGAATTTTCATAAAGTTTGGAAATTCCTAATGTGATTAATATTTGGACACATGGTCAAATCTTATCCCCTTACTTGAAGGTGAAATTTTTCCTAAATACTATATAAGCAATCCCCCTAAGTTCCACACTCAAATATCAGGTTAAGATTTAACCATTTGGTCAAATCTTTACTCCTTATTTGAAAATGAAACTTGGGATATTCCCAAATTCTCTAATATGATATACATATATGCTCCCCACCTTTTCGCTACCACAGATCTTTTGCTCAATGGACCCGTCACTCCTGCTCCCACTTCATGCTATCTCTCACACGTCTTTTTTGCTACAGCTGCCTATGCTTGCGCTCTGTGCTCTAGTTCTACGCTGCACTTCTGTTGCAAGTGCCACTCCCCTTGTCTCTACACTAGAGCTCCTGCCCGCATGCATGCTTGAGCTCCCACCTGCCTATGCTCCCACACTAGCATCACCCACCTGCCTATGCTCCCGCACTAGCGTCACCCACCTGCCATGCTACTAAAATTTCTCTCTCCCCCTCCCATGTCTCTAGTTTCTACAATGACTCCCTTGCTAGCGAGATCAATAGCTACCTCCTCTTCAATGCCTTATTTATCACTGCCACCTCTAAGGCATTCCTGTCCCCTATGTCTTTTCCACGTAATTCCCCATTTGTTTCTGTGTCTTCTTCTCCCCTATGGCCAATAGCTACTTCAATCAGCAGGGGAGGAGAACACAAACATGGCTATCCCTATCAACATGCCAACTTTGATGCTACCCTAGCGCACTGTCGGAGTGTTTGGGGTCGAAAGTCTACCACAAGGGTAAGAGATAGTAGGGTGAAGGGAGATTTAGGGAGAGGAGTAGACGAAAGAGAAGGGGTTTAAAGAACTAGAAGATGTAGAAGAATACTCATAGAGGTGAAGACTGCCAATTTATTTCTGCATCCTGAGAAGATAAATCCCTTGTAGACCAAAAACGTATATCAAACAGTCACTTCTTCTCTACTGCCAAGACTGCCAATCTGATGCTTTCGTTGGCTCCAAAAGGGGGATAAAATAGCAGAACACCTTGTTAGAATTCTCCCAGATCACTCCTTCTTCTTCTCCCAGTTTCGGAGTGTTGTTTGCTACTTGTAAACTGCGATTGCACGTTACACAATTTTGCCAATCCTTCTTTTTGTATAAAATCCCCCAAAAATGGCTGAAAGCCATTTACTTTTTTTTGTTACATGTCATCCTATTCTAGAAGTTGTCTACAAATTTTGGATATTTACAAGAAATATCAAAAATATCAAAAATAAGTTAAACTTGTCCTAAAATCTAGTATTTTTGAACCATCCACACTACGGACACTGGCACTAATGACTAATATGGCATTAACTCTCTAGATCAATAAGAAAGCCACTTGCTTTTTTTTTACATGTCATCCTATTCTAGAAGTTGTCTACAAATTTTGGATATTTACAAGAAATATCTAAAATATCAAAAATAAGTTAAACTTATCCTAAAATCTAGTATTTTTGAACCATCCACACTACGGACATTGACACTAATGACTAATATGGCATTGACTCTCTAGATCAATAAGAAAGCCAAATGACGATACACTCTAGAGTTTTTCACATTGTGTCCACATAGCGGCATGACATCCATCTCCTCTTAACCTGCACATCCTCTGACACACACCAAAGTCTTATGGATCTGTAGTGTCAGAAGAAGTATCCTCTACCATGTCAATGTCTTCATCTTCTATCTCTTCTTCTTCCATATTCTCATGTTCATGCTCAGTATCCAACTTCTTCAACTCATATATTAAAGACTCCCTACGTTTAAAGAGCTTGATACATTTTCCAGCCACTGGAATCCTTAAAGCTGTCCCATCCATCTCATTTAATGCATAGGTAGCATTGTAAAAAACAAACCTTTCCACATATGGACCAAACCACCGCTTTGCCATCTTTCAATTGGCACTATGCTGATTTTCCAAGCTGCTGTCATAAATCAACACCCAATCCCCTTCTTGTATAGCTCGTGTGTCGAAGTCTGTGTCGCTTGTCAAACCTCTTCTTGTTCTTGATCCTTGCAGTATTTAGCTTTTTCATGGCTGTCTCAATGTCTTCAAGCCTTCTTTCTAACAATAGAACACTCCAAGTAGGAATAGTCTCCTCAATAGGCATGATTGGTTGTTGTCCATACATTAATTCAATAGGCATATACCCTGTAACTACACTATGAGTGGTCCTATCATCCCATAAAGCAAAGGGTAACATTCTTGGCCACTCTTTCATCCCGCCCTTGCATGACTTTGCTAATGCCTTAATGATAGGCTCATGACCTCTTTCACTTTTGCCATTTGCTTCAGGATTATAGGCTGAAGTTAAAGCCAGCTTGATACCCAATCGTGAAAAGAAGTCACGAGACTCATCTGCATCCAAATCTCCTCTATCTACAACCACTTTACCAACACAACCATACCTGCAAAAGACTTCTTCCAATAAGAAACTACAAATAGCTTGAGTAGTCTTTGTACTAAGAGCTCAAATTTCCACTTGATTTGTCAAGTCTTCTCGTGCAAGCACAAGATATCTCATATTCCATAAACTTGTAGGCATGGTAACCAAATCAACTACCCATTTGCAATGCATAGACAATGGATAGGTCAGTTGCAACCCATCTCTATGATTTACCATGGAATACATCTGATAGTCACTACATGATTCCACATAATGCTCCACATCTTTATACATGTTCTACCACCAATACTTCTCTTTAAACATGTTCCGCCACCAATACTTCTCTTTATAACCCATCTCTATGCTTTACCATGGAATACATCACTACATGATTCCACATAATTCTCCACATCTTTATACATGTTTTGCCACCAATTCTTCTCTTTAATCTTGGCAAATGTGCCCCAAACTCCTCTATGTCCAGGCCATAAACTTTCATGAAACTCCTGCATCATTTGTTATTGTTGAGAAGTCCTATCTCCCAATACACGTACTGGAGTTGCTCTCTTTTTCTTTGCATGCTTCCATAAATATCTGTCTTTCAAGAAAAAACCATAAGCTTTTCTTTTAATCCTTTTGAATTCAACTTCAGAGAGCACTTAGCCTTCTTTGTCATGAGGCTGAGATATTGGCCTATTTTCAGCTAATCATCCTCATACAACTCTTCCAAAAATTGTGTTCTCACTGAAGCATAACACTAATTATGCTTTCTCTCTATTGTCCATCTCTTCTTCATGGCTGTAAGTTCTTTTCTTACTGCTGAAATCCATGTTACAACAATTGTACCTACAACTACATACTCATTCCCTGCTATCCTAAAGTCGCTTTCAGCACCTTTCACATCGTCCTCTTCTTCTTCCATCAGCTCCTCTTCATCTTCAAACCTTGCTATTGAAAGCATGTCAGCCACATGGTTTTCTCTACCTGCAATATGTTGAAAATCAAGGTTAAGTGACTTTATATATGCAATCCACCATAACATGGCAATATCTGGAGTTGAGCAATTTACTATCATGCCCAATAGAGATAGACAATTAGTCTCTACCACTACATGAGCTCCCATAAAATACTCCCTATCACACTTAAGGGTTGCCACTACACCCCAAAGCTCTCTTTTGACTTGAGAATACCACCGTTGCCACTCATTGAGGACCTTTGCTTCAAACCGAATGGCATACCTATTCCCATCAACATCACCCTGATCCACTGCCCAACCAATACCAATTGGGCTTGTATCCACGTTGAGAATAATAGGCTACCCATCCTCATAATTTGCTCTCTTTAGTGTTGGGGCTGAAATCAATAAGCTCTCTAACTCCTGAATTGCCTTCGTATGATATTTACCCCACTAAAACTTTTTCCCTTTTCTTAAGTCTAGCTGATATAAACTTTCAGCCACATGAGCAAAATGCGGAATCCATGTCAAGTAAAAGACACATGCACCCAAAAATCTTCTCACCTCGGATACATTCGAACATGTATCTCACATCCTGCTTATGGCATCAATCTTTACTCTGGTGAGGGCTTTCTCCCATATGGTCCACACATGTGCCCAACAAATAATACTTCCTCCACTCCAAAAACCAACTTTTTTCATGACAGAGTCAAATGCACTTCTTCAAATCGGCTCAAAATCTTGTCATAATCAGCAATATGATTGTTGAGATATCGAGCTCCACTCGTGATATGCCAGGGTAACCGTTGTGCATTTATGTCACTGACTTGTTAGCTGCAGATGCGGTTGGTACATCGCCCATGAATAATAGCTAGATGACAGCTATCCTTATCTACTCTAGTTCGTGGCTTAGTTAGTATTTCACCTTAGTTAATTGAGTTTGGTTTGAGACCCATATATAGGATTCTTCTATTTCTTTGTACTTGAGTTCCTTTTGTCTTACACAACTAAGAAGAGGAAAACTGTTTTCAGCCTCCACCTGTGTGTGTATTCCCCCATTGTGCAAGCAAGAAAGCTACAAGTGAGACTCCTTCCTTCTCTCCCACAATCTTGACAATGATCAACCACAAATCTTCTACATCCATGCTCATTCAACTCTTCATTCTTCTCGTAGATATCACATCCTTTGATCGGCACATCATCAAGAAAGGGTAAGGTCAACTGAGAAATATACTCCCTCAAAACTTTATGCATAACATTCATCATATGTGCCACTGAATTGGTTTCTCCCTGTGGAAGCATACACATCCTAACCAATCCAAGCGGTGTTTTCATGGTAGTGATATCCCAACTTTCTAATGCAAGATGGAATTGATCATATTCTGAATATAAATCTCCCATAGAGTAAATTGCCTTGCCTACTGCAAATGCTTCTGCAAATTCATCCACTATCGGGCATGATCCAACATTTCTTATGGTGACCTTATTAACTAGTTGCAAATCCTGTATAAACCTCAAAGCACAATTTCTCTTTGGAATAGTAAACCACCGATTCTTACACCAGGAGGCATATTCCACGGTGGATTCCATGCCATGATGGATTCTGTGAGGTTTTGCAGTGGATTCCGTAAAATTTTATTACCTGGGCTCATACACAAAGTGGATTCTTTGTGCGAGAAGTCGATGGGGACGCCTATCTTTTTCGGGCATTTTGTTAATTTTATGTGTACATGGGTGATTCCATAGAGGGTGATTCTGCAAAATACATATTTAAATTAATAAACGTTTATGAGTTTAGAGTGCGCACTCGTAATAAATTAAGGTTAGTATTGATTTCTAACCAATTTATTTATGTAGCTGAAGACTGCTAGGTATTTACTTTTGTCGGTTTAATTGTATTATTTTTCTAACAATTGTGAATGCTTCAGTTGATGTATAGAGCGAGCAGCGGTGGCATTGGAAAGCATTGGAGGATAGCGTGTATTCAAGTTATCGTCAATTTTTGATGGGCGTGTATCTTAGGCATGGCGCCTATATTTTGTCGCGCTTATTTATTAAAGTGCTTGATATTTATTTATTATTTTTGTATGCGCATGGGCATACGATTTAAATATTTGTATTAGACATTGTATTTGGGTACCGCTTGACTTCTTGGGCGCCCATTAGCTTTAATTCTTTATTGGCACAAAAGCAAACTCAAAAGCTAAAGCGTGCTATTTTGTAAATTTGGCTATTATTTGAGCTTGAAGATGAATAATATATTAAATACATTCTTTGTCGAGCGCTCACACAAGGCATGGGGGGAGATTGTATCCAATTGGTCTCTTGTTCATGTCGTGCAAGCTTTCTTCATTGGTTTTTGTGTAAAAAGTAAAGTTCTTTTGTTCTTGGGGACCTTCTGACGCTCACTACGCGTGCATACGGCGATCGATCTGTGCACCAGAATCGACAGCTTGAAAAACGACCCCCTCCTAAAAAAAACGAAATCAGCCGACATATAAGTTTCATTAAGCTTAGTCACTTAAGCTTTAAGCCATAAGTTCTCCAAGTTCTGCAAGTCCCCAAAGTCACTAAAGTCATCTCCAACAACTCTTATAGCGGATGTTCACACTGTGTGTAAGTTGAATTGGTTTTGAAGCTTCGAGAAGTCCCTGTTCACACTTGCAGACTTGCTAAACTAGTTTCAGCAAAAATAGAAGTTCATATGCAGTCAATACGCAACACTATTCTCTTGGAAGACAGTTGTGGCAACGAATTCCGCAATCATAAAGGAGAAAGACTACAAAAGCCAAACAAAATATACAAGCCTTGTAAACCCGCCTTTGAGCTACACTCATCCCGCTAATAAGATTTCGAGAGTGTGAGGTCTTTTGGAATTTTACAGGAGAACCGAACAAAACATGAACGATCTTATGACTGAAGGAGATCTACTTGAACCAATGATGGAGCAAAAGTTGGATTTGATTATGACGCAGCTCGAAGAAGAGCGAAGAGCCCGACAAGCTTTGCAAGTTCAATTGGCCAATTTGCAATGATCTACCACCACCGACCAAGATGGATCGCAACCCGAAGATCTTATACGACGTACCATCGATGCAACACTTGAAGCCCAATCCATCCGCAAAGAAACAAAGATAAGTAAAAGAAACTTCAAATTTCGTACTTTCAATGGATCACGCGATGGAAAGACTGTTCTTGCTTTTATCAGTCAATTTGATGATTACTTCCATGAAGAAACATATGCTGAGAAAGGCAAAATTTAATGCGTCACTAACCATTTAGTTGACCGAGTATCCTTATGGTGGACTGTGGTCCGCAAGAGCATTGATTGCCCCACTACATGGGAGACTTTCCAAAAGAAATTTTTGCAGAATTTCCTTCCTCCTCAATTCCATGAAAAAACCATCAAGAAATGGGATCTTCTACAACAAAGAGATCGCGAACCTATTTTCCAATACACTGAACATTTCTGGAATGCTCTACTACAACTACGTATGCTCGAAGATGTACCTGAAGCAACTCATAAATGCAAGTTTATGTCTGGCCTACTTGGACATTTCTATGCGGAAGTCAATATGTTCAAGCCAACAACACTTGAAGATGCAATTTCTTTGGCTCATGACACTGAAGACAAGATTCACGGACGAGACAAGCGACCACAACAATTTCCAACTAATGGTAACTTTGGTTCCAAACAATTCAATTCAAATTTTCAAGGATTCAATCAAAGTCGTTTTCTTCCATCTTGATTCCGTAAATCTTGGACACGACCACCTGCCTTGCCATCAAACACCAATCCAAACCCTAAGCCATCCCCACAGTCAAATCCCAACATTCCTAAACTTCCTGCCATTACCAATAATGTATCTAAAGCCAAACCCATAGTTTGTTACAAATGCCATCAACCTGGACATCTAGCAGCCATGATTGCCAATCCAAAAAGCCATCTATCCATATCAATTATCTGGGAGCAATAGAAGAAGAAGAACGTGAGGAAATGCCAGACTTTACGCAAGATGATGATGACATTGGTACTACTTCGGATACTTTGCCAGGTATGTCAACTCCCCATTCTTTGTTAACAATGAAATGTTTTATGCATGGTAAAGAAAAAACTATTTTACATGATGATGGGAGCACACATGACTTTATTTCTGCAAAATTAGTCAAAGAATTGAATTTACAAACCGTTTTTACACATTATCGCATCAAGGCTGCATTCCTAGGAACGCGATATAATGGAACACAAGAGGTACATAATTTAGAATTTAAAATTGGTGATTACATTGAACGAAGAAATTTCTTAGTTGTACCTTTGCAGTCTAGTGACATTATCTTAGGAATGCCTTGGCGTCATCAATACAATCCTGACATAGATTATTCTATGCATTCAATTAAAATTTATTTTCAAGGAAAACAAATCACATTGCATGGTATGCACACTTTCAATAATTTTCCACTGCTTACTCATACTCAGGCTAAACGTGCATTACATAAAAGTAGCAAATATTATTTAATATGGGTAAATGAAATTTAAGCTAAAGAAAAACAGATGCATCCTAGGCATACACAATTTCTTGCCCAATTTTAAGATTGTTTTATTGCTGATTTACCACCTGGATTACCACCTTCACGTCCTGAAGATCATAAGATAGATTTAATTCCTGGAACACAACCACCATGTAAAGCACCATATAGACATAACCAAATCGAACAGAAAGAAATTCAAAATCAAATAGAGGAATTACTTAATAGAGGATTAATTAAACCTAGTAGTTCTCCATTTGGTGCACCTGTCTTATTAGTGAAGAAGAAAAATAATACTTATCGCATGAGCATTGATTATCGTGCCCTAAATAAAATTACTGTTAAGAATAGATATTCGATTCCTAGGGTAGATGATATTATGGATAAGCTACAAGGATCTGCCATATTCAGTAAGATAGATCTTAAATCTGGATACCATCAAGTAAGATTGGACAAATCTGATATATTCAAAACTGCATTTAGAACACAATTTGGACACTATGAATTTCTAGTTATGCCTTTCGGTTTAACTAATGCACCAGCCACATTTAGTCGTATGATGAATCACATATTTTTGAAACATCAGTATTGTGTCATAGTTTTCTTTGATGACATATTAGTATTCAGTAAAAATGAGAATGAGCATTATGGACATTTGTCTTTAGTTTTTAAGTTGTTAAAAGACAATCAATTATATGCTAATCCAGAAAAGAGTGAATTCTTCCAAACAAAAATTGAATATCTAGGACATATTATTTCATCAGAAGGTATTAAAGTCGACCCTAAAAAGATAGAAGCAATTTTAAATTGGTCCATACCCCAAAATGTGCATGAATTACGTTCTTTTCTAGGTCTTGCTAGTTTTTACAGAAAGTTTGTGAGGAATTTCTCATTACCTGCATTACCTTTGACAAAACTTTTAAAGAAGGATATTGTGTATAACTAGTCTGACAATCAACAAAAGTCCTTTGATTTGCTGAAACATGCTTTAACTCATGCTCCTGTATTACAACTACATGACTTCAATAGACCATTCTTTTTAGTAGTTACTGACGCTAGTGGATCTGGAATAGGAGCAGTCCTTATGCAAGATAATCATCCCATAGCCTACCCTAGCTATAAAGTCAAACCATCTGAACTTAAATATTCTACCTACGATAAAGAATTGCTAGCTGTAGTACAAGCCTTACGTCAATGGAAACATTATTTAATGGGATCTGAATTTATGATCAAAACTGACCAACAAAGCATTAGACATTTCCTTAGTCAACCACAAATATCTGACCGACACATTAAATGGACCGCTTTTATATTCAAAGTTTTCATCCCCTTATACAATATCAACCTAGAAAAGAGAATGTTGTAGCTAATGCTTTGAGTAGAAGACCAACAATTCACAATATTTCTGTGATATCATTTGATTCTCTTATCCATATGAAAGATACTTATCATTAGGATCCTACTTTTCAAGCTGATTGGAATAAACTAGTTGCAAATAATTGGATTCCTATTGATTCATTGTCTTACAATAATGGATTCATGTTTTATGAAAAAAGATTATGTGTGACAGTTCCATTTCGATTATTTGTTTTGCATGAAATTCATTGTCCTCCATATCAAGGTCATAGAGGAATTATATCTACTTTGTGTACATTGACTGAAGATTTTTGTTGGCCACATATGGACACTGATGTATCTAACTTTGTATCTGAATGTTTAAATTGTCAACGAGTTAATAGACACCATGGTAAACAATATGGTTTACTAATGTCATTATCTATTCCATCACGACCATGGGAACAGATTTCAATGGATTTTATCACTGGTCTACCTAACACTAAAGCTAACCATGATATGATTTGGATTGTTGTAGACAGGTTTAGCAAACAAGCATATTTTATTCCATGCAAGAAAACTTTAACTACATCTCAAACTACTCAATTGTTTTTGAAAACTGTTTTCACTAACCATGGTTTACCAAAAGTTATTATTTTTTATCGTGATTCTAGATTTTGTAATAATTTTTGGATTACTTTGTTTGCTAACTTAGGAACAAAGATTGATTTTTCATCTGCATTTCATCTTGAAACAAACGGTCAAACAGAAGCTACTAACAGTACTATTTTAGATCTTTTGCGTGCTTATACCATTTCAAAACCACACACATGGGATACACATCTACATTTACTTCAGTTTGCATATAATAATACACCACATAAGCTACAAAGAAAGCACCATTTGAAGTTATTTATGGATATCGATTGCCTACACATGTTGCATCATTATCAAACAAAATTCAAACTGTTGATGATATTGCTAACATGCATGCTACTATTTTTTATGAAGTTAAAGATATAATTGCCAAAGCCCAACAATCATATACAAAACAAGCAAACAAGAAAAGACAAGCTATGAATTTTAAAGTTGATGATTATGTCTGGTTACGAATTGAAAAACAAAGATTACAAAGTGTATATAAGCACTCAGTTGTGAAATTAGCACCTAGATTTTATGGACTATTCAAGATCATACACAAAATCAATGACAATGCATTTAAACTAGAACTACCACAACATTGGAAAATCCACACCACCTTCCATATCAGTTTATTACGACCTTTTAGAGGCCAATTACCTATACACCTTGTCTATGAAAACCCTCCTTTACTAGATGATCAAATTGAAATTCTTGAGTCTAAAACTATTATAGATACTGACTTTATGACTACTAGAACTGGCCGTAGATATTCTAGATATTTGGTCAAGTTTAAAAATCATCCTATTGAAGAGGCCCAATGGATGCACGCTAGAGACTTAAATGCTTTCCCCACACTGTTAGCTCCACATTGAACTAATAGTAATTGAGAACAATTGCTATCCCACCCCGGGGGTATGATGCCAGGAGGCATATTCCACGGTGGATTCCGTGAGGTTTTGTGGTGGATTTCGTAAAATTTTATTACCGGGGCTCATACACAAAGTGGATTCTTTGTGCGAGAAGTCGATGGGGATGCCTATCCTTTTCGGGTGTTTTGTTAATTTTATGTGTACATGGGTGATTCCATAGCGGGTGATTCCACAAAATACATATTTAAATTAATAAACGTTTATGAGTTTAGAGTGCGCACTCGTAATAAATTAAGGTTAGGATTGATTTCTAACCAATTTATTTATGTAGCTGAGGACTGCTAGGTATTCACTTTTGTCAGTTTAATTGTATTATTTTTCTAATAATTGTGAATGCTTCAGTTGATGTGTAGAGCGAGCAGCGGTGGCATTGGAAAGAAGTGACGTTCCTGGATACTGACGGTACTGAACGTCTCTTGAAAGTGGGTCTCAATCTTCCAGAAGAGGAACTAGTGGTCCTGGAGATTTATTAAAGGAGAACTTAGACATGTTTGCTTGGTCATATAAAGATCTAAAGGGGATTGATCCCACAGTATGCCAACATCACATTGACCTAGAGCCTCATGCCAAACCTGTAAGGCAAAGACAAAGGCATATGAATTCTAATTATTCTACCTTGGTGAAGGCTGAATTATTGAAACTTCTTGAAGCTGAGTTCATTTATCCCGTGGCTAACAGTGAATGGTGGGTATCGCCCATTGTGGTAGTACCCAAGAAGAACGGGAAACTTCGAATATGTGTGTACTTTCAAAATCTCAATTCGAAGATGAAGAAGGATCATTTCCCTATCCCTTTTACAAACCAACTGTTGGGCACAGTTGCAAGTCATGAGCTGTATTCCCTCTTGGATGGATTTAGCGGAAAGAGGACCAATCCAAAACAACCTTCACCACAGAATGGGGGACATATGCCTGTAAAGTGATGCCATTTGGGCTCTGTAATGCTCCTGCTACCTTCCAACGAGTAATGATGGCTGCCTTCCAGAATCATCTTCATGATTTCATTGAGGTGTATCTTGATGACTTTTGTGCCTATAACTTAATCCGTGAGCACTGGGGACACCTAGAGCAATGTTTTGACTGATGCCGAGAGTATGGGATTTCTCTCAACCTCGACAAATGTGTCTTTGGCATCTCCTCGGGAGTTGTTTTGGGCCATATTGTCTCTGCACAGGGGATTGCAACAGACCCGGCGAAGATTGAGAAGATTGTCGCCTTGACATCACCAATAAACCTCAAGCAATTGAGAGGATTTCTTGGCCATGTGGGCTACTACAGAAGATTTATTGCACATTTTGCAACCAAGGCAGCCCCTCTGCACAAGCTCCTAAGGAAAGATGCACATTTCCTTTAGACTAATGACTGTGAAGAAGCCTTTAATACCCTAAAATAACTCCTTATCCAAGCACCTATCTTACAGCCTCTTGATTGCAAAAAGGAGTTCCATGTGCACACAAATGCATCAGTTGAAGGGCTAGGTGTTGTCCTATGTCAAAAGGGCCCCTCTAAATTAGATAAGCCAATGTATTATGCTAGCCAGAAGGTCACTAATAGGGAACGAAACTATACAGTGATAGAGCTTGAGTGCTTGGCAATGACGTTTGCACTGGAGATGTTTCGATACTATTTATTGTCAACATATTTTAAGATCTATGTGGATCATGAAGCCTTGTCCTTCCTGATGAACAAAGCATATGTTAAAGGACGACTGATGAGATGGTTGCTCCTATTCCAAGAGTTTGATTTTGAAGTGGTCACTAAGCCTAGCTATTTCCATGTCCTAGCCGATCATCTATCACGGATCCCTCAAACTACCAAAGAGGAACAGGATGATCCAGACCTTCCTGATGCTTCCTTGTTTCTAGTTGAAACAGTTACTCCTTGGTATGCAGACATAGCCAACCTCCTGGCAACTCAACAGTATCCTCCTAGCATCTCAAGGCGTGAGAAGAAGAAGCTTCTATTAGAATTAGCCCCCTACACTTTGCTAGGCAGTGCACTATACAAGAGAGGCAAAGATGAAGTGCTGCGAAGATGTGTTGCAGGGAATGAAATCGGCACAGTATTGAAAGCATGCCATGATGAACCATATGGTGGACACTTCGCAGGAGAAGTGATAGCCAGGCTGGCTCTGTTAGCAGGATACTGTGGCTACTGCAAGAGATGTAATGCTTGTCAGCGAATGGGGAAACCCACCAAAACAAGTGCCATGCCATTGCAACCTATTCTTCCCCTAAAGCCGTTCGAGAAGTAGGGGATTGATTTTGTGGGTCCCATTGATCCACCCACCAAACAGAAGCAGAACATATATATCTTAGTATGTACTGATTATATCACAAAGTGGTGTGAAGCTAAAGCTTTGAAGTGGGACGATGGTAACAGTGTAGCCCTAATCATGTACAAGAATATTATCACCCGTTTTGGCAGTCCCCTCGAGCTGGTAAGTGATAGAGGTACTCATTTCCTTAACAAAATCATAGAGGAGTTGACAGAGCTGTATAAGATCCACCATCACAAGTCCACTTCTTACTACCGTAGAGCCAATGGCCAAGTTGAAGTCACCAATCACATCCTTTGCTCGATCCTGACAAGAACAATTGCCGCACATTGTCACGACTGGGATGACGATTGACTTACAGAGGCCCTTTGGGCCTACAGAACCTCCCATAAGGTAGCTATAGGACAGACCCCTTTCCAGCTAGTGTATGGTATAGAAGCCATTTTCCATGTTGAACTGGAATTGTCCTCTTTGTGAGTGGCAGTTAAAGAACGCTTGGGAGATGATGAGTCATTGCAACGCCACCTCCTGCACTTAGAATGCTTGGATGAGATACGGCGGATGGCCCTATAGTATAGGGAAACCACTCAAGCGTGACACGATGCCTATCATGATAGTTTTATCAAGCATAAGGAGTTCAAAGAAGGTGATCTTGTCCTAGTCTATGATTCGAGATTTGGCAAGTTTCCTAGCAAGCTTCAACAATAGTGGATGGGCCCATACAAGGTACTTGCTGTCAATCCTAATGGCCCTGTTCAGATGCAGATCGTTGATGCCTTTGATGATCCTTTCCTGATCAATGGCTATCGTCTGAAGAAGTACTTCCCTCCCTGGGGATCTTGACAATCACAATCGACCTACCCTTTCCCTTTTGGGCGTCGCATTGTCCTTCTCTTCATGCTTCTGATAGCCCTTATGATTCTCCTCATGAGGCGGTCTCGTTCTGTTAGCCCTTCACAGATACCTCTCAACTCGACCTTGTTCTCTTATTGTCTAATCCAACAACGGTGACGAGGTTGGTCCTGACCCATGGTATTTCTGCCATTCTCTTTATTAACGAGAAAAAAAAACAAAGAAGAAAAAAAACTTTAAAAAAAAAGAGACAGAAAAAAAAAACAAACAAAATTGTTATGGGAGAAAATGAAAAAATTTCCTGTCCTAATGGGCCTCGTTCTAAGAAAAGGTGGAAACACCTTTGGGTGAGAAGCTGACCGTGGAAAAGGTGGTAACACCCCGCAGTTCAGGATAGTTGACTCACCAGTAGAATCTTTCCAGCAAGTAATTTGAAGCCACTCCCTTGGCGCACTCTCTGCAATATCAGTCCGTCTGTCCTTCTTAACAGATGATCTTTCTTACAAATCATTGAAGTACGAGACTTGTTGGCTATCTCCTTGGGTACGCCTCGTCTTCAAGATCCTGATGATAATAATCGATATGATCTTCATCACCAACCCCTTGAGTGATGTGACCTTTCATCCTAAGAGGATGGGTACATGAGTATGGGTTGCCCTCTGTATCTTTCAACAGACCATGAGACAGAGGGTGGGCTGAGTGTGACGGATGGTTCTTCAATTAAGTATTGAGAGGTGAGGATTGAGGGACGTTACGACCATTGGAGTCAGGTACATTTCTGTTTTCCTCTGCACCCATGGGATAGGTCTCTGCCATCAGCACAAGACATGTCACTCTGTTCTGTACATGATACTGCAAGGCTCCCTGGCCTTCCTGCTTGCACCTATGTCAGACGAGTTTGGATGCACTGATGCACTATCAATTGTGCACCCTGGCATACTCCCCCTACACCACCCCCTTGTCGATTCCTAAACTGGGTGTGAGATCTAGGTTCCCATCAATATTACCTCGAGTGATGTAAGTTATGGGGCGAGTGACTGTTCTCTCATTCCATTTGAGTGCCTGTGAGTTGAGTGACTATCTTTCGTCAACGACACCTCCCTTGACGGGCTTCATCAAACAGCTACCTCCTTGGGTGCTGCTACATGGTCCCTGCCATGCTGGTTGAATGCTGGAGCGAGCTGTGGTACCTCTCCTGTAGCCGACTCCAACCCTTCTGTAGCAGTGACGATTCCTTTGACCATATGCGAAATGGGCCAAGTGTTCCTAACCCTACTTTTCTGTTTGCAAGTGTATGTGATGTCTTAAGTGTGGGGATGCTAGCATCCAGTCGATTGACAAGTCTATGGCTGTGTCGATCAATCTACTTTGTCCGTTACGGTTTTAAGTGTGGGGATACGTCCCTACGCGTCTGATGTGCATACCCCCTACATATGCCTCAAGTTGATCATGCATGTATGCCATGACCTCTTTCTGCCCTCATGAGGTCTCGTTCCCACACACCCGTCTAACTTTACCCCATCCTTTGGGCCGTTCCTTCCCTATTTTCCTTTATCCCTTGTTTTGACGTTTTGCTTGTGGCATCCTACGTTCATCGGAATCCAAATCCAACCTTACAGCCCTGTTCGTCCCTTTGAACTACCCATTTTTCCTTTTTACCAACCCCTGTTCTGACCGATGGTTCTTGAGTTATTAATTTTCGAAGCATTTTTTGTGAATTGGACAGTTTTCCATGTGAATGCCCCTTTATTGCTTTCGAACAACCATCTAACATGACAACCTTCTCTGCCATCTTTCTCCTGACCTTTTTTCTTTTTGCTCCCTGTCCTTCCAATGCACAGTTGGTCCGCTATTAATTTTTGCGGGTTTTTGGGACCTTTTCGTGCATAATTTCCACATTTTTCCCATGTGCACATGCCCTGTTTGCACCGGACGTCCCGTTTCATTTGACAGCCGTGTGTCGCCAACCTTTCCCCCACTTCTTCCTTTTTTCTCCCCCCTCTTTCGACAGTCGAATTTTTCGTTATTAATTTTTCCATGTGTTTTCGGGTGTCTTTTTTTTATGTTTTTTGCATGTGAACCCCTCCTCACTCCAGCAGTGAGTTTTGACATGACAGTCCTGTGAATTCCCTTCATTCGGCCATTTTTTCTTTTTTCTGCCCTTCGTTTCATTGCTCGGTTCTTTCCATATTAATTTTCGAGTCCATTTTCGTGTCCGTTTTTGGGTTTTTTCCATGTGAACACATCCTCTCTCAGTTGCAACCATGTGTTGACGTGATAGGTTTGTCGGGCACATTATTTGGTACATTTTTCCTTCTTTCCGCCCTGCGTTTTGGCAAGCAGATTTTTCCATATTAATCCTCGTATGTATTTTTGGAGCCGTTTTTCGTATTTTTTCTATGTGAACACCCTGATTTCTCCCCGGAACCTATGTCGCATTTTTCTATTGTCTTTCCCTTGTCTCCCGGCACATTTTTCCTTTTTACAATCTTTCGATTCGATGTACGGTTTGGGTTTTATTAATTTTTCTTGCTCTTGACGTGTGGCCACGTCTCTTGTGTCGCGCATGCTTTGGCTTTACGCGCCTCGGGATGCCCTTGTGGCCTTTGTGCCTCGGGTGTCACTATCCCTGCCCCGTTTGATTTCGCCGATGCAATTTTTTTTTCTTCTCTCCCGCCCCACGCATGCGCGCAGGACACGGGAGTGTTCCCTTTTTACTGTCTTTCCACACAAAAACTAAAACAACCCCCCACATACAACCCACAAAAAATAAATAAATAAATAAATAAACAAAATAAAAAATAAAAACAAAAAAATATAATTAAAATAAATACGAAAAAAAAACACCAAAACAAAACTTTTAAAAAAACACAAATTTTTTTAAAAAAACCAACTTACCTGTTCGTTCGACCCGCACCCTCCCTTCCTCCTCTCCCACCATCGTCTCCCCTGCCTCCATCGTCTTCATCGTCCCCTTCTTCCCTCTCTTCCTTCCTCTCCATCGACTCGCCCTTCCTCCTCTCCACCGGCTCCCTGCTCCCCTCTGCCCCATCTCCGTCGCCTTCTCCTCCCCTTCCTCCGTCCTCCTCGCCTCCACCGCCACCCCTCCTCTTCGTCGCCTTCGCCGCTTCCTCCCTCCTCCTCGCCGCTCCCTCCTCCTCCTCACCTCCACCGCCACCCCTCCTCTTCCTCGCCTTCACCACCCCTCCTCCTCCTCGCCTTCTTTGCCATCTCCTCCCCTCACTGCCCTCCTTCGCCGCCTCCTCTTCCTCCTCCTTTCTCCTCCTAACCATCCTCTAGTTAGTTAACTAACTAATTAACTTAGCTAACCTAATTAACTTAGCTAACTTAACTTGACCTAGCTAACCTAATTGACCTAGTTAACTCCACTACCCCTCAGTCACCTAACCTACCATGGTCACCCTAACTTAACTCCCCTTTTCACCTAACCCCAGTTTCCCCCCTTCTAGCCCCCTTTCCTACCCCTACCCCACTCTACCCCCACCTTCTACACGCAAGCCCCTTGTTGCTCGGTGGTTCCATGTCTACGTCTGTTCGAGTGGGCGTCCAGGTGTGCCTGTGCGTGCGGGAGTTGCCCGCGGCTGTTCACGCGCGAGGACGCGCATTTGGTCTTCTCTGTGCAGTGGTGCGTGTTGTCCCCGAGCACACACAGGTGTTCACACGCAGCGTGTGTATCTCTTTTGATTTTCCACAAACCCGAGAAAAATACCTAAAAAATACATAAAAACATTAAAAAAATCATTAAAAATTAATTAAAAAACAAAAAAGTTGAAAAATTCCTTACTAAATTGGATAATTTTTGGCTAATCTTGCTAATTATAATATAAATAATTAATTGTAAAAAATTAACAATATTTAAAATCCTTTTAAAATTCACTAAAAATTGAGAAAAAATCATTAAAAATCCCTAAAAATTAGAATTAAATTTAAAAAAAGCACAAAAAATTCCATCAATGCATTTGACTACTTTTGGAATATTTTCTAAGATGAAAACACCTTGACACATGATCATTCTATTATTTTTGGACCTAAATGATTAACTTTTAATCTAAATTCATAAAAATTTTATTTTCAATTTAAAAAACAAGCTGCCAAATTACGAAATAATTAAAAAAATTACAAATCCATTGTTGAAGCCTGATGGTTTCATTTTCAATTAGTTTTGATTGATACTCTAATAAATCAAACATTTTAAAATAAAAAAATATATAAAAAACACAAAATACAAAATCAAAACTTTCCTAAATTAAAGTTAAAAAAATACTAATAAAAATCTCACCCAAACACTAATGAACATTGCCTAAATCAAATGTGATCCCACTAACCTTGCCTTGATATTTTTTTTAAAAAAAAATACTAAGGTGTTTTATTTTTTTCAATCAGTGGTTTTTACTTTTTTGTTGGATTCCTTGCATTTGGGATTACTCAGTGCGCCCTCACTCTTGTGCATACACACCCCTACCTGGTATCTATTTTTCATGCTTTATTTATTTGGTCATCCTTTAACCATAGTTAAATGTTAAAATGAACTTTATTCACCCACTTTTTCACACACGCTCGCACTAAACACACATTTTTCTAATAACTTAAAATCAACTAGATGTTCACTTTACACGCGCTACGTGCGCTTCAGAGGCACTTTAATTTTAAATTAAAACGAACCAGTCGTCACAAAAATGCACTCACTAAAAAAGAAGAGCGCTTCAGACACATTAAATTTTTAATCAATGAATATACATTTAGAGACCTGAGTCTGGGGATCGCAGTCTGGGTTTCGTTAAAAGCACCGTTTCACATCAATAAATTGTAACTAACAATTTAAAAATGAATCACCATTTTCTTATTAATGTTTACAACCTAATAAAATTTCAACCATTGTTAATAATTTATTAAAATGAACCCTTCACTAAAATCATTCCCCTCATTGCACTTTTTTTTCCTTTTTAATAAATACGCTTTGTGGGATGGACACGTATAGTCCTTTAAGCTGATATTGTTTATCAAAGTTCTAGTTATGTCTTGATTAGGTTTTTGAGGTATTATGGTTTGATTGTGTGATACGATAACGGGTGCGGTCTGTAGTTTTCTATTTTTTTGCCTGATACGCAGTCTTGGATGCCTGCTTGTTGTATAGCATGAAGCTTTCGATCGCATATGTGTAGGGGTCATGCCGAATTTTTTCTAGGATGTGGGTTGTTTGGGGTGGTCAATTGGTTAGTTACGTCTGTGTGTACTTATTTTGATCAATTTCTTTTTGATAGCTATTTTGTTGTTTTGCAGGCATTCTCTGTGATTGTCTGTGTTTGTGGTGTGTGTATATTTCATCTGAATGGCGTCTCAAGCTCCTCGTCCTATTCAGTATGTCCCATTGATCAGTAGGGATTATTCTTCCCTACTGACTTTTGATCCTATTGCGAAAGCTGGCCTTGCATCTTTCGTGGTTGCTTCATTCCCTTTGATTCCAGACGATCCAGCCCTATGTGATGAGTTTCTTGCGTCATACAGTAAGAAATCGGGCTTTGTTCGTGGTACTTCCATGGTTTTGACACTTAGAGGGTTAGGAAAGGCTTTGTCTCTTCCCTACAAAGGAAAACCCTTTGTTACAGCCAGACAATTATTCTCAAATGACAAGATTCTCAAGCTGTTACAGAAGCAGACTAAAGACATCCTCGATGTCAAGAAGGTGATTAACACTTCAGGAGTGTCTTTTTCAATGATCACTGATCCTCTCTGGAAGCTAGTCTGCCAATTTCTCCAAGACAGGTTTATGCCTGCCAAGACACCATCCCACTATTTGTCCAAGGAGCTCTTCACAGCTTCCAGGATGGTATTAAAAGGGGTTGCCATTGATTGGAGTACTTACCTTCTTACGAAGATGGACCAACATTTTGTCAAGGTGACTAGAGGGAATGTTACCAATGTAACCTATGGTTCATATTTATCTGCTTTCTTGACATATTCAGGCCTTAAGAAGGGTGTGCTTCCTCCTCCTCCATCTAATCGAGTCCCTCCCCCTCCACCTTCAGAGGATTCAGAACCCATTGACATAGAGGATCTTGATTACCCTCCTCCATCTGATCAAGTCCCTCCCCCTCCACCTTCAGAGCATTCAAAACCCATTGATATAGAGGATCTTGATTCCCCTCCTCCATTGGTTATTCAGCGGAAGCGCTTGAAGCCTGTAGCAGAGAAAGTTCCACCAGTCATTCCTTCAGTAACAGTTCCTGCTACCTCTGGAAGTGACCTTCCTGCCTATCTCACATGCAACAACTTATTGAGGGCACATCGAGAGGGTTCTTTGGAAATATCAGTTCCTTCGCTGAATAGTTTAGTGTCAGGGGATGCCATTCCTTTCCTTTGTAATGACATCCAGAGTTCTATTGAACTCTCACTCAGAGTTCTATTGAACTCTCAGTGATAGCTTGTGTTCAACAGTTATATGCTTCTTTCTATGAAGAATTGATGCAATCCAAAGACTAGATGCATAAGGCAATCACAGAGTTAGCCTGTGCTAAAGACACTCTTGCCGATCTGTTTAAGTAGATGGAGCAGTAGACACAAATGATTGAGACCCAGAGAGAAGAAATATCTTCTTTGAAAATTTAGTTAGCAGAGGCTCAGTCAGAGGTCACTAGAGTTTCGGAAAAGAAAGAGAAAATGTCCAAAGAAGTTCAAGAGTTTAAGACTCTTTTAGATACAAAAATCTCAGCTTTGCAAACTACTCACAATACATTGGAATTCCAAGCTTCCCAAATTAAGCAGTTGCAGGACTAACTGGCGCAGTCACGGTCCATTCCTTTAAGTCTGAGTGTTCCTATGATTCCTTCTATATCTCAGCAGGACTTGGCAGTTCTCCAGAGACAGGCCACATTATGTTTGTTGTTTCAAGATAAAGTGGAAAGATTGCAGTCCAGGATGGATTTATTATGGTCTACATTTGAGCAATTTCAAGAGTATGTTCCTCCGGACCATTCCTTTTTTGTTCACTATCAGTTGTAGAAGTTGGCCTTCTATATTAAGCTCTCAATGATGGATCTCCCTCTTCTAGAGTTTGGTTGGAGTGGGGCTTGGTCTTCTAATTTGCTGATAGAATTTGTTCGTATGGTCTTTGAGGATTCCGTGACGATGATGCTTATTTTTCCCTTTATAAATCCAACTCAGCAGCTATCTTACCTCTCCTTTTTCAACCTCAGGGTTTTCCTCAAATTCCAATCTTTACCTATTGTTCTTTCATTGAAGATTGAGTCTTTTCCCCTTCTCCGCCATGTCCTTCTCCATCTATCCATAAATCTTCTACTTTTCGTGCTTATCAATTGACACCTTTCCTAACTAATTCGCTTAAATTTTCAGCCACTCCTTTAGCTTATTCCTCATTTTATGATTTTGCCTACCCATCTCTTCATCCTCTTTTACTTATTCCACTTCCGTCTCCTGCCACTTCTATTTCTCAACCCCCTCAGTTGGTTAGTGGGTATGAAGGATTTGACCAGCAGATTCCAAGAAGAAGAGGATGGAGCTCAACTGATTCTCTCACGGGACCACAAATTAATTGGCCATTAATTCCAGGGGACTGGACAATTGCTAGTCAAGCATACCAAAATTATCTCCATTTTTCTCAATAATATTCACAATCTCTAGATCCTTCAGTGAGATTGACAACCCATTTTGCTTGGTACTTAGCATATATGTATAGGCATTCCCATAATGATGGTGATAGTGGATGGCAAGCCTATGATGGAAAGTTGAAGAACCTCTTATATCCTTTACAAATTTGTCATGACTTTTTATTGTTTATCAGATGTGTTAACGAATAACGAAGTTTTTCTTTAGTGGTATTCTTTTCTAGGATAAGTTGGGGTTGTGGTTTGGGGTGATTATTGAAGACACTATAGAAGATCAAATTGAGCTCTTTAGTGAACTTATATTTTTCTTTTCCTTAGGTTGCGAGGACGCTTCCTTTCTAAGTGTGGGGATATGATTGAGAGTGGAAAAAGACTGAATTTTTGACTGATTTTTGTTGTTTTTGAGGTCTGAATGGTTGATTTTTTATGGATTTAGAGTGATATATGGTTGTTAATGGAAGTTTTTTGGATGATATTGATTATTTTTTGGAAGTTCATGATGATTCTTAGTAGAAATATGAGGCTCTGTGATGTTCTGATAGGTTCTGTTGAGGTTTTGATTGGTTCTGATGCCTTATGTATAGCTTCTATTTTGTTCTGATTTTCTTCTATATGAAGCATGGATTGATGATTGATGAAGGTTGAAATATTTTGAAAGCTTATTGAATAGTTTTTGATAGTTTGGAATGGTTTTACTATGAGTTATGAGGATTTGATGTTCTCTAATGACCTTCTGTAACCCTTAGTAAATCTTCTGTAGAGCCTCTGTCTCTGCTCTGTTCCTATTTTGTTCTGTTCTGTAGATCTTCTGTAAGTGTTCTGTGGAACATATGTGTGACTTTGGGAAAGTTTCCTAACTTTTGAAAATGATGAATCTAAGTTCAAAAGAGCTAAAATAAATGGAAGAAGCAACTACTGAAGACTGAAGAGAAGATTGGAGTGACAATGACAGTAGTGAGCTATGAAGAGACATTGTAGTGGCTATGGTGCCTCTTCGCATCAGACATATCTCTTGGGAGGTGCATCCACGACCTAAGAAAGATTATTGAGAGTCATTATTGAGTATTATAGTGAGGAGCTGATGTACTATTGATAGAGATAGAGAGAGAGAGAGAGAGCCAGAGATAGCCAATTCTATCAAAATAGTGTGACTATATATGAGAGATTAAGAGAGAAAACTATGAAGACATTGAAGATGAATAATATGTGATTGATTTCCATTCAAAAGTGGTGTATTCCTTTATGTTCCTTGTTCTATTGAAGAATTCTGTGAAGATGTTGAAGATTATGGTTGATTCTATCAAATCCGTGGGAGATATCTATTATGATGCTACGTGAAGAATTGCTATTTTCTTTGTTTTGATCATCAAAAGAATGAAATAAAAGCTTGTTGATGTTACGAGATAGATTTTCTTGTAGTAGAATCCCCTTTTTCTTGGTGTTCCTCTTGGGGCTCCAACCAGCCCTGAAATACCTTCATTTGCATCCATAAAACTATATGATTTCAGCTCTTTTTCAGCCCATCCTACATATTTCTTTTTAGCCTTGCACATGGTTGAAATATTCTTAAAACTACCAAGACTACATGCTGTCCATTCTTGCAATCCACACACAAACACAGCCTCCCCCTTTCTTGGAGGCATAATTATCTTCCTAGAGGCACTGCCATAGCCTCCACTTACAAAGTGTTGTCTAAAAACCCTTAAACTCTTGTGTAGTAGAGGTGACATGGGATTATCCCGCAGTCTATCTCAATTGCGGGGATGATTCACACAAATAGTGAGAAATTGTATCTTTACTCCAAACCCGAGCATATGAAGAGCCATCATCCAAGCCTTTTGTTTCCAGCCTTGATTCCGAAATATAGGGCTGCCCAAAAATCATCAAATAACTACATGAATCTTGCACAAAAAATGATAGTAATCCCTAACATCTCCAATAGTCACGAGTACATTCGGAAAGCCGTATAAAGATCCCATGATGAATTGTTTGCTGCCCGCATGCACTATCCTAGATTTACATCAATTGGCAAACCTCCATTCTCATACAAGTTGTGTGCCATAACATTGATTTTGGAACCATGATTCAAGAGAGCTATGCAAGGCGTCTCTCTTTCTCCCACTTTAACAATTGTCCTTGTTATAGCACAAGCCCAATGCATTCGTGAACAATGACTACTTGAAATAAAATGAGCATCTTCTTCTTCGTGTACTTATTGATGGACATCCCCATTATACATAGCATTCTCTCTGAAGACCAATTTTAGCCACAAGCTAGCTGTCTACACTCCCATTTAACCCATTTTCAACATCAGCCTACTCCAAATCAACATTACATGCATCATCGTATTCCCTCTGAAAAGTTGTTTCTTTATGTCTTTGCCAACCTGCATCAATGCTTGCAAAACTTCACCATCAAACTGTCTTTTTCGTTTCAGCATATCAATGATTGCATCATGAAATTCACACTTCGCGATTCCAGGAACTTCACCAAGTGTGAATTCCACTCTACTGGCAAAAGTATGCAATCTTCCAAGACCTTTTTAAGTTTGTGGTAGTCTCAAGATCTGATTGTAACTTGTAACCAGGCTGCTTGCCCCTTTTCTTCCCTTCTTATTTCTTCTCTTGAGATGCATCCTCCATAACATGCTCAAGTGTGGCTTTTTCAGTCTCTTTCTGCCACTCCATTTTACTTTGTGTTATGCATTTAGATGGGCCTGAAGAGGAAGGACCATCAGTGTCCTCATCTCTTCTTCTCTTTTCTTCCACAAGAGCTTCTTGATTATGAACCTCAGCCAAATAAGCATAGGCTGAAAATGAATCCGCTGGTGCACTCCATCATGTCTCCCTCGTATACTCTTACTTGCATCAGCCAATTCAGACTTTTCTATTTTGCATTTTTCCATGCAATCTAATGCCTGCATCCCTGCGTGAGATTTTGCTTCTTCCATGCCTCCTTTATGAGATTCTTTGGTCCTTTCAATTCTCAACCCATATGTGGCTGCATCTATGGCAATAAATGTTGTCCTTGCTACCACCCAACCTCTTTTGCATGCCACCATTTTCAAAATTTGGCTCTATTGGAAGACCAATTTCTGTTGCATGTATCTTGCCATCTTTCCAAAAGACTAACCTTTTCACTTTTGCTTCACAGTAGGATGTATACTCTCGCTTTTCATGCTATAAACTGTCACACCAAATGCATCTCCTCTTGTATTCTTCTTTTTATGGTCTTTGGGTTGTTGCTCGACCCTTCTCTTCTACCTTAGTATCCAAATTTTTGACCTTTGCATAGATTTATGTCAAATTCAACCTCAAATCACGCATGCCTTTGATTAATTCATCCACAGCATCACCTTTAAGAGTTGGACAACAAGTATAGTCGGTTGTTTTGCCATAGCCACATGCGCCTTGGCTGCAATTTTAGACCCTTCTGAGCATTGGCAAGTGTGGTGCCTATACCCCATCTTAATTTCATCCACTCTCTTTTTACCAACATATGCATTGCTTGAGTTACATTAGCCCAATCTAATTTCAGTCCTGTTTCAAAGGATGCATCTTCTGAACGATTAGTTAGCTTCTCCTGCAAGACAAGATCTGCATCCTTCAGAAACAAATTAATTTTCTAACTCTCCAATGATTGCTATTCATTGGCATCCAATTGCGCATATCGACTTTCAAATTCGTGGAGGAAAGCTTTAGTAGCCAACCCTTTATTAGGCTTTTCAATCCAATCTGTAAATGTCTTTTTAGTTACCAATCTTGCATCTTCCAGGAAAAACTCTTCTCTCAAAGCTTTCTTAAAAGCTGCCCAATCAACATCTCTTTTGTATAACTCATCAATCCAATCATGCAATGCATGCATGGCCAAATGGGAGACATACCGACTCCATGCATACTATGGTATCCATGAAACAACATCTTTTCTTCATACAACCGGATGAAGGCCGACATTTTGACACCCTTAAACTGCTTCAATTCTTGTCCCATTTCTTGCAATGCATTCACAACTAAGGAATCAATTCTTTCTGCTTCCCGTCGAGTTTGCATATGTTGTTGTAACAACAACTGATGTTGTTGTAACAACAACTGATGTTGTAACAACAACTGATATTGTTGTTGTTGCTGCAATAAAGCAATCATCCGTTATAAAGCATCACCACTACTTGAACCTACATAATCCCCCATCTTTACATGCCTACTGCCGACTTTCATGTCGGGTTCATGAGCGTTTGGGATCGAAAGTCTACCACGTGGGTAAGAGACTGTAGGGTGAAGGGAGATTCAAGGAGAAGAGTAGATGAAAGAGAAGGGGTTTAAATAAATAGAAGATGTAGAAGAATATTCATAGAGGTGAAGTCTACCTGTCAATTTATTTCTACATCTTGACAAGAAAAATCCCTTGTAGACAAAAAATGTGCATCAAACAATAGCTTTTTCCCTACTGCCCAGACCACCAATCTGATGCTTTCATTGGCTCCGAAAGGGGGGTAAAGTACTAGAACACCTGTTCAAAATTCTCTTGGATAACTCCTTCTTCTTCTCCCAGTTCTGGAGTGTTGTTTGTTGCTTGTAGATTGTGATTGCACATCGCACAATTTCACCAATCCTTATTTTTACATAAAATCCCCCAAAAAAGGCTGAAAGCCACTTACTTTTTAAAAAAAAACATGTCATCCTATTCTAGAAGTTGTCTATAGCTTTTGGATATTTACAAGAAATAATATCTAAAATATCAAAAATAGGCTAAACTTGTTTAAAAAGCTAGTATTTTTGAACCATCCACACTACGGACGCTGACATTAATGACTAATATGGCATTGACTCTCTAGATCAATAAAAAAGTCGAATGATGATGCACTCTAGAGTTTTTCACATTGTGTTCGTGTAGCAGCACAACAACGTGATGCTTGCTTTGTCTGTTGATCCACAATCAAAATAATATAGTGTAGATGGTTATACCTAAATCAATAGGATTTCTTGTGCTTGTGTAAATGGCATAAAATTTTGAGCATGCAACATAACATTATGAAACATTTATGAAATAAAACATATGGTTATTTAAAGGAGAAATGCAAGTTGATTTTTTTTGTGTAAGTAAGTAGACAATTGTACTTGAATCAACAAGATTTCATATATTTGTGTAAGTAATCATATATTATTTTATTCTCGAATTCCACGCGCTCAAATTGTTTGAAAATCTTTGACTATGTCCCAACTCACATATTCAGGTCATTTAGTCAAAGACGTCCACGCTTGTTAAAGTCCATAGTCTAAGGTGGATAATCATATGCCTATATGTAAGCACTACCCTTTATATAAGAGATAAGATGAAGTTACTTATCATCTATTTTGGTCTTGCGACTCTACTGGGATCTAGAAGAAGTTGCACAAGAGGTCCAAAGGACTAAAATCCATGATGTGATTACTTGGAAACAAGCTTTGTTGGCATAAGAAGGTAGAATTTTGTCTTTGAGGTTTTGAATGTAGTTTGAGTGGTTGTATGCCAGCTATATATTTAGGAATGTAGAAATCTTGTGGCCTCTTACTCTATCTCTTGGATGTTTGACCCAACTACTTCCCACATGATTATTTAACTTACTCAGTAGTAGATTCTTAATTATGATTGACCCAACTAGTTTCCACCTAACCATTTTGATTAACTTACTTAGTACATTCTTCATTATCTATGTTATATTGAAATTGAAAGAGATATCATGCCTTTGACCAATCCTACCAAGGCACATGTAGAGTGCCTCCCAAACCTAAAAATTAAAGAAAGAGATTTTTTATGTGTCTATGTGTGTGTGCATGTGCGTTGTCACACAAAAAATGCGCAGGAGTTTGTGAAAGTTGCTCACCGAAGAGGGACGCTTTGTGAGATGGGAGCAAAGGATTATGAAGAGTAAACTCAAGGAAAATACATGGAGTAAGAAGAATGGTTAGGATTCACACTCAATCAAATACATATGTGGGCAAGGTAAGAAAAGTGGAGATGAAACACATGATATTGTCTTTATAGGTTGACTCCTTTGTAAGGTGTTTTCTCTTGAACTTCAAACACATAGAGCTCTTGGGTAGCACTCATCTAACTCTTGCAAGGAATACTATCATATCTTCTCTGTTCTCCTTCCCTTGTCAAAGTAGCATATGACAGCACTTGTAACTGTTGCTCACAAGAGGCCAATTGCATGACAATGGCTTATCATAATTATATGGCAAATTCAAGAAGTCTTTCAAAGCTTCTCTCTTGAAACATGGGTTCCATGCTTCTCTTTTATGTCATAGGTATCCAAAGACGTTCTCATGATAGGCTTCATCTTCATGTTGTTGCTAGTTTCAATAGTGATGTTATTATTGGCAACAGTTGTCGATGGCTCCCATGTTGATGATAGTTAATCACACGAGCATGGAGGATTCTTCATGTGCAACATTTTCTTCACTACATATCCACCTATTTGTAGTGAGGTACATTGCCACATATGTAGAGTAGATGATGGCAAGGAGAAATTTTCTCCTCTCAAGGTGACATGAAGCTACCTTTCTCTACATTCAAAGAGAAGGTCATAATGATGTCAATGTTGACAAAGGTAGGTTACTCATATTGACGCTCTTGTTGGTGAGGAAAGGTAAGAGGCTTTTGGCCCAAGGCATGTGGGTTGCCAACATTGGTAAAAACAATCTTCTTCCCTTCCTTTTGTAGTTCAGATGCATGGATGTAGAGCTTGCCTTTGATTGCATAAACAAGCTTCTCGATGTTCTCATTGGTGGTGTCATGATCAAGGACCTTCTTCTTATTGCAGCAATTAGCCATCGCCAATACAGAAAAGGAACACTTCCTTGTTCTTCTTCTTATGATCAGAAAACTTAAAATGATAAAAGCTCTTGGTATACTACAGTCGTGAGCTTTTGTTCTACCTTCCTTGATGATGATAATGATCACGACCTCCACCAATCAGTGCAATGGTGACTTCATGGCTCTAGTTATTGAAACTATCATTTGTGTTCACTACTTCTCAGTACTCCGAAGTTTTGGTCACTGTTTCTTGTCAATATTCACATAGCGCCGGATGGACGCCCATGGGAATTTAGGGTTTTTAAAGTTCAAAAAGTGAATGAGATCTCATTCTTTTGGTGTGTGGCTAACAAGAGTTCTCTTCTTCTTCTCTTCTCCTTGCTTGTGTGTGCTCTTGAGAGAGAGTGTGTGAGAGTGTGAGGGAGTGAGGGATTGAGAGGGTGAAGCTCTTCACCATCTCCTCTTCTCTTCTTCTCTTCTCTTCTCTTCTCTTCTCTTTTCTCGCGTGCGCGGCTATGGTGGATGGAGCTTGGATATGGAGGAGGCTTGAGGATGCTTGAGCTAGCATCTAGGATCGTGGATCTACTAGCGTATGCGAGAGAGGAGGCAACTCATTTCAGCATCAAGGTAAGTTCACTACATTTGTAGGATCGATGGTGTGTCGGCTAGGTGAGAGATAGCCATTAGAGCTTGATTGAAATGCTTGAAACAATAAGCGGTCCGTGGGTCTTGGCGGTTGAGCGTGAGCTCCCTCTACATTTTGGTTCCATTGTCGGAAACAATGGATTCAACCCTAATGGGAGAGGAAGTATGCTCAATCACTTTATATCCTTTGCTCCACCAAATGAGTTTCCCCTGATGGTATCTCTGCTCTAGATATGGGTGCTCTAAATAAGGAATTAATCGCCCCATCAACCAGCTTTAAAGATCTTTTGCAGGTCTCAAATCAGCCCCACATGGACCTGCAATGCATTTCTCTGTGTTAGCACACTTAGAAATAATAAGGTTTAATCTTATTAAGATTAACCTTATTTTTAAACTCTACTCCCTACAGATCAGCTAGTAGAGCCGTAGACCTAATTTTCCCTATCTTGACAATCTTGTAGGGGCCATCCCATCTAGGTTCCAGCTTTCCTGGAAAAAACAGCTCCCTACGTGCATCGTAGTACATCACTAATTGCCCTTTTTTAAAGGTATACTTCTTTGCTTTAAGGTCATGCAATTGCTTCATCCGACGTTTAGCTATCTCCTGGTGTAATAAGCTCTACAATTTTAGCTCATCCAGGTGGGGTATGGTCGTAAATTGCTCAAAGAGTGAATCCTCATCTCCCAAAGTGTGGTTAATTGCAAACCATATGGTTGGCAACTCAATTTCGAGGGGTAACACACACTCTTTCCCATAAACTAATTTAAATAGAGTATGGCTGGTAGCTCACTTGAATGTTGTATTATACGCCCATACTGCCACATACAACTTCCTGTCCTAGTCTCGTTTCTTCTCAGAGACTATTTTAGATAAGATACCCACAAGCTGCTTATTAGTACTTTCGACTTGCCCGTTTGCTTGCAGATTATAGGCAGTCTCTCCCGTTGATAGATAATGCATAATAGCAGCATTACCAAGATGGGATAGAAACTGTATCAATTTTAAACATCTCTTCAATATCACTTCCTTCAGCCAAAGTCTCTTTCGGCTCCTCGAAATCCACAAGACGAATATTCCACAATACCTTGCAACCTCGGTGGCTTACTCTTAATCTCATAATCGAACTCCTGCAAAGTGATTAACCACTTTTCCAAATGATCAGGCGGTTGCAGCTTGTTCATAAGCAATCTAAGCCCTTCCACCTTCGTATAGAAAACTACCCTCTCATAGAGGATGTAGTGCCTGAATTTTTTAGTCGCAAAGACCATCGCAAGACACAACTTCTCCATGCAGGTGTAGTTAATTTCTGAGATGCCCAATTTTTGACTAGCAAAAGCTATCGAATGATACCACTTTTCCTCCTAGAGTTGGGCTAAACAGCAGCTGATACTATGCATGGTGGCTGCTGAAAATATGTAAAATACCTTGCCTCTTTTAGGTGCTTTTAAAACTGGAGCTTTTACTAGCTCTTGTTTCACATCCTCGAAAGCTACCTTACAAGGGTCGCTCCATACAAATGAATAGATAAATTATAATAAGTTCGTTAATGGCAATGTCCTTTCTGCCAAGGCATTTATAAACTTTCGATAGTACCCTATCGATGATAGAAAGCTATGTACCTCTTTCGAAGTGCGTGGTGGACTCATAGTAACTATGACCTTGATCTTTTCAGGGTCAATTGCGATTCCTACTGAACTGACCACATGGCCTAGCAATAGCCCATAAGACACTCCAAAGACACACTTCCATGGGTTAAGAGAGATAAAAAATTATCTGCAGCGCTCAAAGCACTTTCTTAAAATAATCAACATCCTTTCCCTTACGGTGGCTGCCCCCAGGTCATCAATAAATACTTTCAACTCATCTGGGGATATGTCACCAAAGGTCTTATCTGACATTCGTTGCCATGATCCAGGTGCATTGCACAATCCAAAGGCCATCACATGGTACGCAAAAGTACCAAAGACAGTAATGAAAGTTGTTTTCAACTTGTCCTCTTCTGCAATTGCCATCTGGTTGTATCTTGCAAAGCAATCCATGAACGAATATATCTCCCTACCCGCTAATTGATCCAAAATCTGGTCAATGAATGGCAACGGGTAGTAATCCTTAACCGTCTGCTTATTCAGCTCTCTAAAATCTACACATAATCGGATCTGGTTGTTTTTCTTATTCCTGATGACAAGTGGTGAACACCATTCTATGTGTTGTACAGGGAAGATTAAACTAGCTTTCCTTAGCTTTTGTAACTCCTCAAACAGCCCGTCCCTCAATTCAAAAGGCATACGCCTTACCTTCTGACGCACAGGACGACTGCCTTCTTTCACAGGAATAGTATGAACAGTTAGGCTGGGAGGAATGCCTCTCAGCTCGTCATAACTCCAAGCAAAGATGTCGTGGAATTCTTGAATCAAGGACACATAGTCCTCCCTTTTTGCTGAACTGAGCATGGAACCTAATTTAATCGGCCGCAAATCATTCGGCGTGCCAAGGTCCAACTCAATCACATTCGCGTCTCTTATCCTATCTTGCAGCTCTATCGGTTCATTTAAAGTTATCTGATAAATATCCTCTGTAGTGGACCCTCTTTAGATTCATCGCTGGATGATGTCTCACTACCAGATGGATCATCTACTGTTTCTAATTTAGTAAAGGATAACAGAGCTCTCTCACTTTGAGGAGACTCAGGGTAAGCATCGGCTATTACTCTTTTAGCACCTCTACCTAGAACCACTCGACCGACAAGTATATCGACTTGACAGTCTGTTCGTAAGATCCAAGGCCTGCCTAGCAAGACTCGATAGCTAGGACGTCCTGAAAATCTTATCACCCTAAAGTCCAAGAAGCATACTACACTTGCAACTGTAACATGAACTTTAGTAACGCAACCTTTTGGTTGTCTTAGACTATCATTAGCCATTCTAAGAAGGATGGAGCTATCTTTTTGGATGCCTAGACCCAACCTCTCCATCAACTCTGAACTCATGATATTGACGAAGGACCCAGTGTCTACGATAGCATGCTCTATTAATATTCCATCCACGTATGCTGGAACCCTAGGGCAATTCTTTTCAGCATGATCAAATCAATCTTCCCCTACTCGTGCTATGCCCAAAGGTTCTACAATATACCCAATACGCAGGATCTTCTTGAATTCCTTGCGTACTTGTGGAGATAATTTAATCAACTGTAAGAGGTTTACATCTGGTTTTACTTCGCAAAGAGAACTAGCTAAATCAAAATCATGATAGGTAGCCAAAGCTCTCTTTTCTCGCCAAACCATTCTCTCTTTTGGTCTCAAGACCGGCTTTGGCGCTTCTTTTTTAACTCTTGCCTTCTTTCTTGACACTTCCTCATCCTTCTTAGGATTGATTTTTTTGTCAACAGGCCTTAGAGGTCCACCTTTCACACTAGGATTCAGGACTTGCATCCCCTTATCCCCTTGTTTAGGGTTTCCCTCAATCGATTTTGCATTATCTTTGTCAACCTCTTTAGCCTTTTGGCCTCTTGTCACGGCTCGTAGGTTGGAGGTTTCAGGGTCATTAACGTGTACAGCCTCGATAAGGCTGACTCCATTGCCTTGTGGCAACTCTTCTATAGTGGTCTTTCCCCTTTGCAATATTTGTCTTGGTCCATCATTTTGCTGGAGGTTATTACCTTGCACTCTATGATTAACTGGACCTGGCTGTTTACTCCCTTGTTGGAGGGAACTAATCTTACTCCAACAGGTAGCAGCTAAGTGGCCCGACTTCCCACAAATATCAAATTTAACATTTGGACAATTTCTAGAGAAATGTTGTATGCCACACCACTTACAACTGAATCTTGATGGGCCACCCTCTTCAGGGCGTCGACTCCCTATCAGATTCTGCTGCTTCTTCAAGAAATTGACATCAACAGCTATTTTCCGATATTGTTCAGAAATCATGTTAGTATAGTGCTTTGTCATATCCTTAACTTCGCCAAGGACATTAGATGCACTCGACTCATAGCCTTGATCATCTATCCGTCGTTCCATTGGCCTAACCATTTGATTGGGCATTGGTTGTTGACTCATAGGAACAACATTAGGGTTCGAAACTTGGCCTCCAACATTTGGTGGAGCCAACTGACTAGCCGTAGGCATAGTCACACTAGGAGGAGCTGGCAGCAAAGGTACATTTCGAACCATGCTTCTTCTCCCATTAGGGTTATTCATAGGCATCCCTTGACTTCCATTTGTCAATGGTAAATTACCTCGAGGTACTAAACCCGCATTAAGATTTATTCGAGAGGAGGAGGCCGTTTGTAATCGTATCTCTACTCCTTCTGCTCGCGCAATGGCGGTGTCTATGTTAGCCAAAGCCACACTGCTCAATTGTACCTGAATATTGAAATCCAATCCATGCAAGAAGTATTGCAATTGGGCAGTCGGCGGAATAGGAATGTAAGTTTGTAACTTACAAAACACTTCCTTAAGCTTCTTGGCATAGGCTTTCACATTCTCATGGGGGTCTTGGCGTGTTACATTCAACGCACGTGCAGTGGGTTAGGTCCATATACCTGGCGCGGCTAACAATCCCCTTGGATAGGGCTAGCCAGGCAGTCGGAGGTAACTAAGCTGGCCACTCCCTCTAGGATTTTAACCTGAAGCATTCAGTGGTTTGCCTTGAATTAGTTACTTGAGCAAAGAAGTTCAAACAATGTACCTAAGTGTACAATCATGATCATTTCAGTGGTCGTTCGTATGACCAACTGCTAAGGTGTGATTCCTTCTTCTCGAATGCTCCCAGCATTCGATCCTCGATCGTTGGTGACTTGGTGAGATTCCAAGGGCTTGGCAAGCTAGGTTGGTTGTTTCCCCTTTATCTTCAGGTTAGGGTTTGTACCCTACCAACCCTAATTATCCTTGCCACCACCTCTTTCAGGGGCATATTCTCCTCGGAAAGCTGCATAAAATTGGTCGATTGTGGTTATGGTTCCAGTCTCTATACTATGATACCATACTGCAGCCCTTCCTTTTAACGTCATGTTAAAGAACATCATAAGATGTCCCTCATCTTGGATGCAGTAATTAAATATTAATCTTTGGAATTCACAAATGTGAAACTCTACATCTTCTTCAGCTAACCCATTAAAAATGGGCAAAGGAACTCCTAAAGCTGGCAGATCTGGCATCCTTGCAGGAATTGCAATGGGTTGTGGCATGACGACAACCGAATTGGCAATAGGAGTTTGAACTGATGGGATCACACCCCCACTTGAAGTGGGTTGACTTGGTGGAAGAGAGGAAGAACTTATGCTGCCTCCTTCACCTAAACGACTATGTGCAGCAGTTGGGTTACTAAGACCACTGCCTCTTATGCGTATCGGGCTACTCCTTTGAGGAGAATAGTGACTTACAATCTCCAATTGCCGTCTAGCCCTCTCAGCACGTTCTGCTTTTTGTATTTCGGCTTGACGGTCCTTGTTAGAGGACATAAACTAACTTTTTGGTCCCTAAAAACCCTAGATTCGAGAACCACCACTTGTTGGCAGCTCCCGACAGACGCACCACTGATGGGACCTAAAATGGACCGGCACTAGCTATGGCACTAGCCGGACCTCATACTCATGACAGACAAACACACCCTCATGGCCTCGTGGACTAGGAGCGTCAATCTTCTACTAAAGGACAAACTGCCCTAAAGCCTAATCTATGCGTTTATAGTTTCATAGTTTTGTAGTCCAACGTTTCCCTTTCTATAAAATCCATAGAGGGAGAACCCATACACATTGGCACTGAATGCCACAATAATCACATACATAGAGGCAACCTCTTGGTAGAAACACCACGGCCCCATTGCAGCTCTCCTACATCGTAGGGATTAGCCCCTTGATGCGCTGCTCAACATATAAAACAACCGAACACACTCCACTCTTCATTTCGAATCCAGGAGATATTATACCATGTGTCCTTACTTAACAGTCCCTTAGGAAACCGACCCTCTATCCTACATCAAGGGATAACCTTACGCTCTCAATCGTGGGTCAAATTCCTAAGAGAACAAGTGCTATGTAGTCCAGGAGCTTTTCCGTTGATACCATGAACTATACATAGTGCATAATGTGAACGGTTTAGTGCAAAACAGAAGAAAATCAACATTGTGCATCGTGCGAAACCATTCTTTTCATGATTTCCATGCTAGCGTTTATGTGCTGCAAAGAGAGAAGACAGAGCCTTACGCTCATGCTACCTTTCCCTTTATTTTAAAACAACATCCTATAGGCATGATGCAACACATAAACCGGATTTTAATTTATGTTTTGACGCTCAACCTCCCCTCTCACCCTGCTGTTTAATGTTTTGCATTCGTTGATATTAGGTGAAAGGGTCGTTTTATGTGTGTTTCCTTACAAAGAAAGCGATAAACATGAACGGAAACATAGAAACGAGGGTAAACTGAGGCTAACCTCGTGCTTTACCTTCATTATACGTTGCACAAACACACATGTAATTTTTTGGAATTTTCCTTTTACCGTTTCCTAATTTTCTCCCATTTAAAATTTATTTTTTACCATTTTTGGTATTTTTCCTCTATTTTCTTCAATAAAAAATGACAAAAAATTAAGATTGATTGTGGACTGTGGCTCTTAGGTTCCTTGACAACAAAATTTCAGGTTTTGTAGGCATTATGTCTCATATTTCCCATTTATATTGCAAAAACCCCATTTTTACCTCTTAAACGCGTGTTTTTCGGGTTTTATAACATTAATTTCAGCCATATCGCTTATGATTTTCAGATTTTCAGATTATAAACTACTGAAACTCATAGAAAACAATATCATAATGAATATTCAGCCCATGGGAACAATGTTTCATCAATCAAATGGCATAAAAACTCATTTTTCTTCATAAAAAATTGAATTACCGCTTAGGTTTCATGTTTCGGGATTTCAGTTTTGCTGCGGGACTGCGGGTCAGCCCACATTCAGTATCCAACATCTTCACAATCAGCAATCTTCATGTCTACATCGACCCAGAAGCAATCCGGTCCCAACCAGACAATCTTTCCTTCACCGTTCTTCATTTCCTCTTGCACGTAGGAACAACCCTTTAGGGAAGAGAGAGGGAGGAGAGAGAAAGACTAGAATCATATTTCTTCATTCAGGCCATCATTCCACGAGTGAAGGGCGGCGATAAGACCAGCAGAGAGGGAGAAGATCAGCCCCATGATCAATTCTATGGGTTGCTTTGCAGCCTGCCATCACCCTTGTCAAGATTCATGGCACATTTTTCGGGCGCATCCTGGCGTCACGTTTTCTTCTTCATACTCATGATTTGCATGAAATGTTTCATGTGGCATAAAATTTGGGGGGGTCCAAACTCCAAAAGGCACACCCAATTTGGCCTCTCAAATGTCCACCTCTTCGAATCTTGACCATTTGTTGGCTCCTTCCTTGTCCGGCATCTAATTCGTGCTCTGAAAAATCATGGCCGTCCGGCTTGCTCCTTGGCATCTCGCATTGATTGGCAACTCTTGACAACCCGCACGGTATTCAAAAAAATGATTAAAAATCCACAAGTGTCGCTCGGGCGCCTTTTAAAAGTCGTCTTTCACTTGGTGCTTAAAATCGTCCTAGCTGGAGTGGCCGCCTTCGATGTTGAATATTTTTCCCCTAAATTTCAGATTTTTTGGCAAATTTTAGGCACATCCTAGGCTCAAAACTCCACTCTCAATGCGCCTCATATTGAGCATCGAAGTAAGGGATTCATCCTCGAACCGGAGCTTGAGATAGGTAGGAAGTTGGGCTTTTTTATATTCAAAGCAAGTAAGTATTTTGGGTTATTTTGTTTGTTTGATGATTGGAAAACATGGAGAAATCATTTCAATTTTTTGCTTTCAATTCTTGTTGCATTTAGCGTAGGTTAGGATTAGGAAATCGAATCGGAAAAGGGTAGGGTTTACTGTTGCAAAATAAGGCAAAATAGGACACAAATCATGCAAAAAATGGCAAAAAGATTGCTTGGGATGCTTAATGTTGGCAAGTGAGTGATTGGGAGCATCCAAACCTTAATTGGGAAGGGGTTTAAGAGCCAAGAGGCCAAGGGAGAGCTCATTTGCAACCCTTGCAAAGAGAGAGAGAGAGAGAGAGAGAGAGAGAGAGAGAGAGAGAGAGAGAGAGAGAGAGAGAGAGAGAGAGAGAGAGAGAGAATCGATTCGATCTTGTTGTCGGAGAGCCTATCGATCGCTTTAGGTATATCAATCACTTTTCCTTTCACCCTAGTTGTGATCTGGAAGGTTGTGTGTGAAATGATTAGCTAAATCGTCAGTTTTGATCAAAATTGCCTCGGCGCTACCTCATCGTGCGCAACTCGACCCATTCGAGCAGCGAGGTTGAGTCCCAGAATTGGCCCTCGATCCTTTTTCTTTCGGTCGAATCGGCCCAAAAACCTACTCGGCCCGTCCCAGTGACATCACTCGGCCCCACTTACAAACTTGGCCCTCGGACAAACCTGATTCAGCCCTCGGTCCATGTGCCTCGGCCCGTCTGAGTAGACTCCCTTGGCCTGTTCGAGTGACCCCATCTGAGTGGACCTTTTTGGCCCGTCTGAGTTGGCACATTGGCCCGTCCGAGTCTACCTTATTCGAGTCATCCATTCGGTCCTCGGCCCACACCTCGACCCATCCGATTCCACCCTGTTCGAGTCGTCCATTCGGCCCTCGGCCTGTGCGCCTTGTCCCGTCCGAGTCACCCACACGGCCCCTGCAATTCGGACAAGTTGGGCCAAGTGTGGACTTTTCCAATTTTCCAGAAATTTGACCAGACCTAGCTAGAGCTCAGCCGCACAACTTGTCGCTCGTGACACTCAGAACTCGATTCTGGTGCAATGAATAGGCAAAATCGTAAGGCATAGCCGCTTAGCAGCTTGTGTAGGCTGTCGCGAGACCTAGAGTCCTAGAGACAACCCGCTGAGCCATAAACCATGACCGGACCAAGAACGAGCAAGGCTAGCAGGAAAACCTGAAACCCTATCAAGATGGCCAGAGAATTGATCGACAAGCCTATCAGGCCCAAAATGAAGCGCGAGTGCGTAAGACGCTTAGATATTGTTTGCCGCGCTCACCTTGAATTTTCGCACTTGAAGTACACTTAAGGAAAATTGAAAGCCTGATTGAGCACAAGTACATGGGAAGGAACACACACACTGAGAGGAGATAAATTGAGGATTGTATTTAATAAGTCAAGGAGCTCACTCAGATAAACAACTCAAGGAACCCACCAATAGGAGAAGACCCAAAGACATAGACAGACTATCGACACATGGAGTATGACCAAGCAAGCGGTGCCAAAGAGGTGGATTTGACAAACTTACTCAACCTAATCGATAGCTTGGTGGAGCACGAGAACACGACGATGGCAGAAGAAAACCTAGACCGTAGGCTGAATGAGAAACTCGACTTAGGAGTCTTCTCAGAGGCGATTTAGTAGCTGGTTAGTAGCTACGATGCGCACGCCCGGTATGAGCACCGCGGCAAGACAACATATGCCATCATCACAGACTTAGAAGAGGAGAGGAAGCTAGCCCACAAGGCACTACAAAGCATAGTAGAGTACAATAGAGACCAACAGGCTAGGAGCCAAAGGTAAAGCACAGAATTGCGCGAGGTACAACGGGTGCTAAACCTAGTCGGTAGAAATCAAACTGATCACGAGAGAGCCTAGAAGGAGACTTAACACTGAGAGAGCTTCTCATGAAGCAACTGCTAGACAACACAGCAGCATAGCAAAGTGCCGCAGCACTAGTGACATCACTGTTAGCAGGATTAGGAGCAAACCAAGGCTCCAAGAGCCAATCCAAAATCCCAATCGTTGCAAAGCAGCTCAATAAGTACCAGCCCCACGAAGATCCATACAGTTTCGTAGAGCAATTTAAGCAAGTCTGCGAAGCCAATGGCCTCACCAACCTAACTTAGGGCTCTTAAGCATTCGGGCTCTGCTTAGGTGACAAGGGTAGGACTTGGTATACGAGTTTAGATGCCGCAGAGCAAACCAACTTCAACGGCCTCAAGAATCTCTTTATCAAGAGATTTGATGAGCCTGGATACTTCGACAATCTGCTAGTGTGACTGATGTATGTCAAGCAGAAGGAGAAGGAGGACATTCGCGATTACGTGACCCACGTGAGGAGTCTCTTCAAGAGAATCCCTACAGGTGAATGACCAACTGAAAGAGCAGTGTCAACTGTATTCATCAGTGGAATTCAAAATGAGGAACTGTATAAGGCTTTGGTCGACAACTCAAGTTTGCAGCGAGACATGCCAGCTAGGGTTTTTGAGGAAGCCATTAGAGTTGACGACCAACTAAAAGAGAGAAGCTCCAGGAGCTTAAACTCAAAAGAAACCAACTCGCGGAGCTTAGAGAGAGCTTCAACCTCTAGCAAACGATCAAGACCAACCACCCAAGATAAGGGGAAAGCCACCAAGACAAACCAGGACTTAGCTGATGTAAAGATGGAGATAGCCAAGCTGCAAGACATGTTGAGACAACCAATGCGCTCACACATCCAATGAGTGTACTGTGGCGGAAAAACCACTTGCCAGCGGAGTGTCAAGACCTTAGGTCAAGACCTTGCGCTAACTATAGTAGGTTCGGTCATGACGTTGCGCATTGTAGATTACCAAGAAGACTTCCGTACTCGCAACCATATGGCCAACCCTACCTAGCAGGCCGCAACCATTCTTCGGAATGGGGGCCCCATTGGCTCTTCCTACGCCTAACGACATTAAGCCGGTTGTTCCCAGGATGGACATAAACCCTACAGGCATACCTAGACCACCTGGTCCCTACGTGACCCATCCACCGAGTGATGCTCCAGTCCACTATGTGGAAGAGCCAAATGAGGAAGAGACTTATGTATACCCTTACGTCTCGCACGACGATGAGGCCAATGAAGTCCTTATGGACTATCGACTAGTACCGGTGATGGCATTAGGAAGAGGACGAGGTAGAGGCCTAGGAGGGCAGACGCAGGATCCAATCATCTGTTGGACTTGTGGTCACCCAGGGCATGTCTCATCAAGCTACCCTAAGAGGGAGTAGCAGAATAGAGACAAAGCTGACCTAAGGTGCGTTGAGTGTGGGATCACTCATCTCTTCGTCGACTACCTAAAGCAAAAACCATCTTTGAGTTCAGCCAACGTGCCATCTGTCCCATTGGGGCTATTTGGTGTTGAGAACCTCGATGGGGAGGCCATACCTATCCCATTGCAGGTCATGACTCATGCCCAAACGAAGCAGGCCGTCATATCACTGCCAGGGCCTAGCAACCTCGATGCAGCATCGATAGGGAAGAAGAGCCACAGGTGGAGAAAGAAGAGGTCGTAAGCTAAGATTGCACTAAAAACTGAGAGTGCTACAACTCTACCTAAGAAGGTCACAGATGTAGAGGCAGAAACTTCAGGCCCTAAGACAGTCGAAAAGGAAAGTGCTAAGGTAGGGGAATACCCGCATCCGAAGTGCCAACTAAAGGCCATAGAGAAAGTGAAGGAATGGGTGAAAGAGGCCCAAGATCATCTAAAGGACACTGAGCCCATCCTAGAGGAGGAGATCGATGATCTCTCCAGCATAAGCATGCTAGTCTCACCCCCTCAACCAAAGTCTTGATGCTACAGGCCCGCAAATCAGTCATGGCCATTGGCCAAGACAATCTAGATTAGGAGAGAGACGAGCAGCCAATGACCTCCTTACCACACTGGTGACCACCCCTGTGACACTAAGTCTGGGAGACCTGCTTAAGCAGCATCCCACCCTATGGCAAGACATGAAACAGTGGGTTGAAGGATCACAAGAGCAAGATGTTGATTTGCACGACCATGATGCAGATACACAAATACCGACTCTGACGCTGCACTCTGTGCCAAAGTCCTTGCACGTTAATGCCTTTTGGGGAGGGTACCGAGATGCATGCGTTCTTACCGGTCCTAGCCCTAGGCGACACAATGAGAAAGGGGATCATAGACACGGGAGCTGGGGTTAGTGTGCTTAGCCATGCATTGCTTCAGACTTGGGGAAACCCACCTATTGAGACTGCTAAGTTCAATGTCACACTAGCAAATGGTATGAGAGTGAAACCATTCGGGGTGCTAAAAAACTGGCCAGTGAAAATCGCAGGTGTCCAATACTCGGTTGACTTTATAGTCATGAAGGGTGTGGACTATGATATCCTATTAGGCCTGACCCTAGATGCACAATGCCAGGGTCATCGAAGATTGGGGTAATGGCTTAATCTTCCTTGGCAATAGAACGAATGCTGTGAGGGTAGAGATGGACACCTGGAAGACCTCACCAGTTGACTTGGATGCCATCTCCGCGATGCTTAAAGGGAATGCTCAAGTCAAGAAGTCCTATGGACCCTTGACCAAGTATATTCCATGCCCAGAGGACGAGCGAGATTGGATGCATATCCTTGCTATAATCCACCTACCATTCTTGGATCATGAGGCATACGAGCAAGCCATCAAGACAATCAGTAAGTCTAAAGACACGCCCTTCGTACCAGTTGCATGATGGCAGGAACCCTTCAGGGGAGACCTAAACCTGTCACCTTCCAAGTGCCAAATAGCAAGAGGGAACTCCAAGAGATTCTGGAATATTTAACGGGCAATCTAGCTGGAAATCTAGCAGCAAACTTCAAACCACTCAAAGATCTCTTAGATGAATCCAAGTGGCAAGGGTGCAAGACTTGAACCTCGTGTACAACTAGGCTCTAATCCTGATCAAAGACAAGAGATATACCAAGACCTAGGAGACGACGAGCAGTCTGATGAAGAGGACTCCAATGACGAATACGAAGACTGCCGATCTTTCAATGACGAAAGTGAGGGTGAGATGGATATCGTAGAATACGACACTAAGGGACAGAAAATAGAACAAATATGGATAGACTCCAAGTCGTAGAAAAAGAGTGTCTTCAGGATAGAGCGAGGGGTCATGCGCATCGATTGTGATTGCACCTGGTTGGAACACATAGGAGCCATAGATTTTGATCAAGCAGGCCTAGCCCAATCCGGTATGACACCAGTGCTTAGGACAGTCACCATTTGAGTTGGGACCACCAGGGGAGACCACCTCTTCTAGCGAAGAAGGGTAGTTTGACTCTAAGTCGGAGGTAAGTTCAGATAGCGACCTAGAGATACCTAGGCTGGCCAAGACCAGACGCACCAAGGGGGACCTACCCGTCCACTTGAGGCGTAGACGATTGAAAGAGGAAAGAATAAAACAACCCAAGGACACACGAACGGAAGAACAGAGAAAACCACAGGACCTCCCTAAAAGATTTACGAAATTCAAGAAAGGGGATAGGGTAGAGATCCTATTGGGTGCCAAACGTCAAGGGCAAATGAGTGAACCAATCGAGGAACTAGCCAAGGTCAAGGAGTGAACCTAGCCTAGGAAGGGGAGACACCCCGACTAGTCTTCATTGCCGATGACTTGACTAAGGAAGAGGAAACCAGTCTTGTCACTCTCTTGTACCCATGACACCAGATGCTACGCCGATCAAGCAGCGACCATACCTTATGAATCCAAAACACACTCATGTGGTCAAGGAAAATATTGACAAGCTGATGTGAGCAGGATTCATTTACAAAATTGAGCACACGGACTGGGTATCGCCCATAGTCATTGTCATGAAGAAGAATGGAAAAATCAGAGTGTGCGTCAATTACAAGAAGGTTAATGTTGCTACTAAGAGGGACGACTATCCATTGCCGTACACTGAGCACATGCTTGAAAGAGTGGCTGGCAAGGAAGCCTACAGTTTTCTAGACGGTTCTTGGGATACAATCAAGTGTAAGTGCATCCTACCGATAGGCATAAGACTGCCTTCACCACTGAGTGGGGTGTCTTTGCTTACATAGTCATGCCCTTCGGGTTGACTAATGCCCCCGCCACCTTCCAATGCCTCATGTGCACCATATTTAAAGACATGCTTCGCAAAGAGTTGGAAGTCTTCGTAGATGACTTGTGTGTTCACTCAACCTACAGAGAACACTTAGACAAACTCCGAGCAGTCTTTGAGCAGTGTCACCTATATCATCTCTCCCTGAACCCCTTAAAGTGCCAGTTTTGAGTGAAGCATGGATGCATCCTAGGGCACGTGGTGTCAAAGAACGGCATTGCCTTTGACTTCTCGAAAGTTAGGGTTATTGTTGATCTTCTGCCCCCAATCAACTATAAGGGAGTTCAATGCTTCTTAGGCCATACAGGATACTATCAACGGTTTGTGTTGAATTATGCGTTGATTTCCAGACCTTTATACAAGCTGCTGATTGTCTTTGAATGGATTGAAGCATGCCAATGAGCATATGAAGAGTTGAAGAAGGCTCTAACCATAGCACAGATTCTACGAGCCCTAGATTGGTGGACCATTACCTTCCACGTGTATATTGATGCCTCGAAATTTGCTGTGGGGGCAATGTTGTGCCAATCTAGCGAACACAACCTGGACTACCCAGTGAGCTTTGCTAGCAGACAACTCACTGAGATGAAAATGAATTACTGGACGATAGAGAGAGAGGGCTTGGCCATGGTGTCTGTTGTGAAAAAATTCCAGCATTATCTATTGGCTACACCCTTTACCTTCTTTGTGAACCATCAAGCCTTGCTATATCTAGTGAATAAACCTTGCACTACAGGACACATAGCTCGGTGGCTCCTTTTGCTTTTGGAGTTCGACTTCTCCATGGTTGTGGAAAGAAAAACAGCACTACATGGTTGACCATATATCACGCATCCCCATGGGAGAGGCTACTAGAGAAGGCATTGCCGATGAATTGCCAGACGTCCATCTCTTTAACCTTTCCAGTGAGAGAGTTTTATTCAAGGCTGATCCAACGCCATATTGGGCAGATGACATAGTCCAAAGTGCTTGAGCATGGACTGCTTGAGTGACCGATAGAAAAGGCAAAACTTAGGTGACTCATCCTCAAGATCCAACCCTACCAGTTGATAACAGGCTAGTTATATCAACTAGGGCAAGATGGACTATTGCGTACATGCGTGTGCAAGCATGAGATGCATGATGTGCTCTCAGAGGCGCACAGTGGAATTGCTGGTGGGCACTTTAGCAGAGACACGATAGCCTGCAAGGTGCTGCAGTCTCAACTATGGTGGCCAACTCTGTTTTGTGATGCAGCACGATTCATTAAGCATTGTGACGAGTGTTAGCGGACAAAGGTCATGATTTGCAAGGATCAAATGGAGTTGACCCCAATCATTGCATGACAACCCTTCGAAAAATGGAAAATTGACTTCATAGGACCCATTAGCCTAGCTGCACAGTATTCACAGGCCAAATACATCATTGTGCCACAGACTACCTAACGAAATGGGCAGAAGCGAGAGCAACATGAAAGAATGATGCTAGAACGACTGCCAAGGTCTTGTGGGAGCACGTGATTTCACGATTTGGCTGCCCCATCGAACTAGTTAGTGACTAGGGCACACACTTCATCAATGAAATGATAGCGCATTTTCTATCCACCTTTCTAATTATCCATCGGAAATCCTCTCCATACTATCCTCAAGCAAACGGCCAGGTGGAATCCACAAATAAGATTCTTGTAAACGTCTTGACCAAAGTAGTCTCTGCTTCACGCAGCGACTAGGATAACAAGCTGATGATAGCCTTGTGGGCTTATTGTACAGCTTATAAAATGGATGTTGGCCAGACTCCCTTTAGGTTGACCTACGGAATTGAATCAATTCTCCTTGTAGAGTTCTTCCTTCCTAGCTTGAGAATAGCACTTTAGAAATGATGGGAAGGAAAGGAGGCATGGACGCAACTCTTGGTTGAGCTCGAATGCCTCTCGGAAACTTGTCTTCTAGCCACTCACGCACTCATATGTGAGAAGGAACGATGCAAGAGCTAGTTTGACAAGCACGTCAAGTAGCGTGATTTTGAATAGGGAGACTTAGTACTCTTGTACTCAGTTAAGGGACATAAGCAGAAAATGAAATTTAGAGGTCTTGGACCTTTCAAAGTTTGTGTAATCAGTCACACTGGCAACCTTGAGCTCGAGACTCTAGACGGCGAGGGCATAGGATTCTTCAATGGCAGTTGTTTCAAGAAGTACTACCCTCCCACGCATCCTTTGCATGAGCCACCAATGTTAGAACCCCCTATCAAAGTACGAGTAGCCACGATTATTGAAATGGATGATGAGGATGAGAAAGCCGTAGAACTTGCATACCTACACATCATAGTCATTGCCAAGCGAACATGCGCTTTCAATGCCTTGATTGACGAGGGAGCAGACTTCAATGTCTTAACTTATGATCATTGGACCCAATTGGGCAAACCACCACTACAGCCCACCAATGCCAAATTAAGCCCATATGGGGGCCGCTCATATGCACTTCTCGGCAAGTGTAGGGCCGCCATTTCTATTGAGTCTAAGACTGTACCAATGATCTTCTAAGTGTTGCCAAATGCTGAAGATGCAGACACAGAATCGTTGCTAGGGCGAACCTTCAAGAAGCAAACTCACTGCAATGTTGATTATGAATTGCAGCGTATCCACCTAGCCATAGGCAATGTTCACATTGTTACAACCTTCACCAAGGGTTGCGCGACCTCGTCAAAGTCCGCAAGACCACCGGTAGAAATGTTAGCAGCCAAGTCTAGGAGGGGGGATAGTGCTTGGCCACCACCCACTGAATCTCTAGAATCGCCGCTCACACAGTAAAGGCTAAGGTCCAACAACCTAGGCTTCAATGGAGGCCCAAGCAATCGCAATTGCCACCTAGGAGTTGACGCTCACGTCCTCATAACACCAGAAACTCTAAACCTAGGAGGCCAAGGCGCAGTTACAAAAATTGACGCATGATCAAGCCAAGATGGGTCCCTAAAGCCCTCTTGCATGCGCATGGCTACTATGAGGGAAATGCCTGGATATGGATCCCTAAGACCCGCACGAGCAGAGGCACTACTCGCACACCGCCCTCAAGTTTGATCACACCAAGCCCCATAAAACCTCAAAGCCAGAAGCCACAGCACTTTCAAGACCCATATCCATCAAGCTCATCCGCACATACGCCCAAGAAAGTCAAACAAGCCTATTGGCCCAAACGACAAACATTGTCACATGAATCAACACCGATAGAGCTGCTCAGACTTCCTTGATCCATATCAAAGGCAACAGTCCATCAAAAATCACTGCTACTACCCCAACCCTAATTCAAGAGGTCCAACTGCGATCTCAAGAACACCCGCAATCGCAACTATTTGTTGTCAAAGGCTCTAGTTCTATCAAACCCCAACCGCCAATAGGCCTTCGAACCCCTTATGAGTGGAAATCATTCTTAACATTGGCCATCGATCTAGGTGAGGACACAAAGGAGGATGTGGTTGATTGCATTAGACGACTCGATGTCACTTTCATGTCATTAGCTCTAAGCTATGATCACTTGGATTTAGGCCTACTGCAAGAACCCTTTGCAAATGAAGTTTGAATGATGCCTTGTTCTTGGGAGACGTTTAAATTTGCATTCGCAAAAGCCTCTAACTCCACTATTGAATTGCTCGCCAGCGAGATATCCAAAGAGCAGGCCATCAAACAGCACCTCATCACGTCCTATGATAAATGAACCACTTCTGCCATTACTGACCAAGAAATCGCAGAATTATCAAAACTTGCTGATACTGAATTCCTGTTCTTAAGGCGCTGGTACACTCTTCGATTGTCATGGGAAGTTGAAGGATGCCAAATAATGACGAACGCTGAGCAGCGATGCGCAATCTAAACAGCAGAGTACAACCCCACTTACATCACGCCAACCTCGTATAGAGTGTTAACCACTCTTCGTGGCCGACCCATGGAAGAGCACATCAAATGACACCCCTCCCTCGATCCCCTACTGACTGAGAAAGAGTTACATATTGCTAGCCGTGTCGATTCAGGTGACTTGCTAACAGATGTTCTCACATACATCACACACGTAGGCATTCAACCCTTTGATCTAGACCGCAAAGCTCAGTTATAGTACAATCCCAATTTCTATACTTGGCTTCTATGCAGGTAAATCCTAGACCACATTGCAGAATGCCCTTGACCTTCCAACTTTCAATCCTGAGAAGGATTCTTCTCAAGCTGGAAGGGGAGGGAGGTAAGGTGAATCAAACCAAAACTAAGGAAAATCAAGCAAACGCATAAACACGTAAAAAACGAGTGAGGTAGAAAAATGGCACAAGAACTTTGAAATAAAGGGAAAAAAAAAGAAGTCAAATCTGAAGGGAAGAATCTACATTGGATTTTAATGCTTTCATTCAATAAACACATAGAGTCTTTCTTTTCCAGCAAATTATTATTTTGAAAGCACTAATGAAAACTTGGGTTCATGACAAGAACGAAAGATGTTAGAGCAAGACTGCGCCCCCACCGACTCCTGTTCAGGAAGGAGGAAAGGACACAATATTGCATCACCCTAGAAAATTGCACCTACAACCAGCTCAAATTTCAAACCATCCGTAACATAGAGGGTGTAGTAGCTAAGGAGAAAACAACCAAGAGAGTTGTCGAGCAGTGCAACCTCACAAAGTACCTTGAGAAGTTTTCACAAGAGCCTAACCACACGAAGTGTGTGGAGTTCCTCAGGATGTACAACCTAGACTAGGAATGCAGCACCGTGACGGTGGGAAGGGGAGAAAAGGCCAAGCATGTGCAGGTACACTTAAACCCAGCCTTGGTGGAGAAGGCGTTGGGGTTGGAGCCGAAGGTAGAGAAAAAGCATAAGAGAGATGTTTATGCCATGCTTAAGATGAAGAGAAAAGAAGTGATGACCAATGATGGCATCAGCATCCAAGGAAATTCCTGATGTGGAAGCCCATCTACAAGAAAAGCTAGTGCATGCACTCTTCTCCAGCCAGTGCTACAACTCCTTGATGCATTGAATCAGTGTGCATGTGCTGGAGAATGTGGCAGCTCGCACCTTGGATGAAGTCGATTGGAATGGCTATGTATGTAAGACCATTGACCAGGCGGCAAAAGCGCTAGCTTTGGTGGGCAATAAACTAGCAGGTGGAGATTCCCCAGCGTCCAAGACCACACAAAGAAAGAAGGCCTCATCCAAAGCCTCATTCATCGGCTACGGAAGCATTTTGATTGCCCTCATTAAGGAGGCAGTAAAATAGGCTCAGGATGCAGAGGAAGGAGAAGGAGAAACACCCGAGAGATCACCCCCTCACTAGGACAAAGAATTATCCAATGACAAAACTGAGAGTGAAGAAGAAGGGGAAGAACAAAAGGAACAGATGAGCAAGAAGACAGCAAAGAAACCTGTTAAAAAGATGACACAAAAGAAGAAGCTGGACAAAGGCCGGAAAAAAGAGAAAGAGGATTTAGAGAGGGCAAAGAGGGAATCCCTGAAGGAGGCCGAAGAGAGGGAGAAGAAGAAAAAACAGGAAGCAGATAGATTGGAAGAAGAGTCTAGGAAAATAGAGAAAGAGAGGGGGAGAAGAGCTGCTGAAGAAGAGGAGGAGCTAAGAAGGAAGGAGGAGGAAGACTCGGCCGAAGCTACATGCCGATCAATCGAATAGCAAATCAGGGCAGATGACCTAGGGGCTATAAGCCCACCCAGAGAGGAGGGGCCCGGTTCCATCATGCAGGTGCCAAAAATCATACCGCCGACTGTCATTGAGGGCGAAGGCAAGGCTCCCAACCACCCTATTCCGATTCTCCTGGTGCCTCCCACCGAAGCAACAACCCTCACCCCGAGCATCCCCACCAGCGCAGATGTCTCAAACTTCGTGGTGTGGATGCAATACTTTATTAACAAAGAACTGGCCCAAGGGAAGAGCAATGAGACCACAGCCACAGGGCAGAAAAGGCCGGCCACGGACACCGAGTCAAGGCAGATAGTTGTGGCTAAGTTGGCAACAAAAAAAGAGTCGATGGCTGCATTTGAGCTTGAAAAGACCTGAGTAATAGCCATGCAGCAAAGGGAGATCTCTGATCTCAAATAGGAGCTAAAGGCTAAGGATGACAGGGAAGAGGGCTGGAGGCAGCACAACTGAAGGATGAAACATAGAAACTCGTGAAGATGCAAAGAGAATACAAGCTCCTAATCGTATAACATGAAGAGTTGACTGCAAAAACCAATCAAATCGAAAAGCTTATGGCTGAGTTTACCGCCAGGGAGGATGAGGAAAGAAAGCAGGAGTTAGAGCAACATCAGAAAGAGATCCGACAAGCTGGACCAAGGAAAGAAAGAACATGAAACCATGAGCAAAGAGCTAAAGGACCAAGAGCAAAAATTTGTGTCCCCGGTCCAAAGGCAGGGTGAGAGCATGGAAGAGATGAAGAAGAGAGCCAAGGAATGGACAGGGAAAAATGAAAGAAGGGTGAAGATACTGGCACGACGCCTGGCTCTGGTAGAGAAAGAGAAGATCCTTGCAGAGAGCAAAACAGAAGCTGCCTAGATAGCCTTTAATACCTAGCAAAAGGCCTTCCTAGATACACTGATGGACACCACCCGCCCAGAAGAAGGAGAATCATTGGAGGTGGTTAAGCAGAAACTCAGTATCGCACGCAGAGCTCTGCACGTAGGGCTGCAGATGCCACCCCAATCTGTGGAGGTTAAGCTAAGCCTGGATGATCAACGAAAGTACATGTTACCGGCCGGCCTAACCCCCAGGTAATTGATGCGATAGGGTTTGAAGAGGGAGCACAACAAGGAGACTGGCAGGGGGATGAAGCTAAACTTCAATTCGATATGGGAAGGTTTAGAGAAGAGGTGATCTCACAGCCCCCCTCGCCGCATTCCCAAGAGCAACAACCAGTTGAAACATCTGCAGAAAGACAAGCTGCACTCAGGGCAAGAAGGAAAAAATTAGTAGAAGAAACAAAAAATCAGTTAAGGGCCAAGCCAGTCATGCAACCATCCGCACCCCTCCCACCATGCCCTGATGACATTCCTGCAGGATTCCACGTAGAACTGGTAGTTTGGGAGCGATAGGAAAGAGTTTCAGCTTTCTCATGCCCAACAGCCTACGGAGGGTCTTACCACTCAAGGTGATGGATGAGGTGATTGGGATTGGTAGGCGGGAGTGGAGGAGAGAGGAGGCAAGGCGATGGACAAGGAGGTGACACGAAGAAGAAGAAGAAGAAGAAGAAGAAGAAGAAGAAGAAGAGGAAGAGGAAGAAGAAGAAGAAGAAGAAGAAGAAGAAGAAGAAGAAGAAGAAGAAGAAGAGAGGAGGCAGTTGGTTGCGGGGGAGAGGGCCAACTGTATTTTTTAAAAACAAAATGTAGTTTTTTGTTTTTTTTTTAAACGGGGCGTGTTTTTTTGTTTTCGTTGTTTTTTTAAAATTTATGTGTTCTTTTTTTTTTTTGAATGTTGAGTTTGAGTGGTTTTTGTTTTTTTTTTTGGGTGTTTTGGGTTTTTTTTTAAATGTTGATTTTGATTGGTTTTTTTAAAATTTTTGGTTGCTTTTTTTGGGTTAAAAAATAAAATGTGTGGTGTTTGTTATGTGTGGGGGGTTATGTGTGTGGTTTTGTTTATTATTATTATTATAGTTATGTCTTATTATTGTTGTTTTTCTTTTTGTGAATGAAGTGGGTTTGGGTGTGATTTTGTTTGATTAGTATTAGTAGGTTTTGTTTTGTTCTTTTTTTTGAGTTTTTTTTTTTTGTGGTTTTGGTTTGGTTTTGTTTGTTTGTTTTGTTTCTGGTTTTTGGTTTTGTTTTTGTTTGTTTTATGGAAAATGAAAGAAAAGAAAGGCCCGGAAAAAAAAGAAATGCGTCCCTGTCCCGTGCATATGCACGCGGGGGGGGGGGGGGGGGGGGGGGGGAGGGAATTTTGCAGTGACAGGATGGAATACGGCCGAGACGTCAGGACGAAAGGGCGCGAAGACAACGGGGTGTCTCGAGGCATGTAAATTCAAAAACACGTGTGTTCACGTGCGGGGCAAAGCACGTGGGAACACGGCAAAACAAAGAAAGATTAAGAACTCACAAACTGTTCATTGGAACATAATGCCGTAAAAAGGAAAATTGGATTGGAAGGCAGGGGGGAGACTAGAAAAAGTATAATGGGGTGTCCGAGATCAATTTAGGGCGTTCCCATGGGGAAAAGGAAAAAAATAAGTGTGAAAACCCATACGACAATTAATATCAAAGAATCCATTCGCTGAAATGTAACATGGGAAAAAGGAAAATTGTGAGAAAAGTTATACTGGATAGGCCTATCATGTCAGAACACAGTTCCAATGGAGATAAGACCTGTTCACATGGAAAAAATCCAAAAATCGACCCCGATACGGGATATAGAAATAAATAGAAAAAAAATTGGTCACTAGAATAAAGGGCAGTAAAAAGGAAAAATATCCGTAGTAAGGGGATTCACAGGGCTAGCACAATAAAATGCATGTCCAAGGGAATAAGGAGGGGTTCGCATGCCAAAATGTTGAAAATTGACCCTGAAAACGCAGTCAGGAATGAATATCGAAAAATCCAAAAGAAACCCCGTGCGCATGGAAAAAACCCAAAAATCGTATCCGAAATGGGATTCAAAAATTAATAGTGAATGATCCGTGCATCGGAAGGGAGGGCGGGAAAAAAAAAGAATGTCAGGACATATAGAATCTTTAGGGCTGTCACATCAAATCTCAGTTCGGATGCGGTTAGGAGGCGTTCACATGGAAAAAACCAAAAAATGGAGCTCGAAAACACCAAAAAATCAAGAGGTCGAAACGGGGTGGAGGTAAAAGAAGAATTGTACAAGAAGGGTGGCCGGACAAGGCAATCTAGTCAGAATTGAATTCGGAGGAGAATAAGGTAGGTTCACATGGAAAAATGTCAAAAATATACGCGAAAAAGACACAAAACCACACAAAAATTAATGACGGACAAACCATACATCAGAATGACAGGTGATTAAAAGAAAAAATATCCAAGGGAAAGCATATGACAGGGTGGTATGTTAGATTACTGTTCTGACGCGATAACGGCACGTTCGTATTGAAAGACATCCGATTGGGCAGGAAAAGCTTCAAAAATTAATAATGCAAAAACGGTAAGCCGGAACAAAGGGATATAAAAAGGAAAAGTGTGTCAGTCAAAGGGAAGAACAGGGCTATAAGGTTGGATTGGGAGTTTGGTGAATGTAGGGTATGTTCACATAGAAAATGAAAAAAAGTGCGCAATAAAAGCAACCAGAAAGGGAAACGGCCTCGATGACAGGGGGTACGAGGGTGGGTGGGTGGGTGAGGAAGTGACCCCATCAGAACAAAACTAGTACGGGGTAGACATGCATGATTGGGTAATGACATATGCAGGGGGTATGCACATCAGACGCATAGGGACATGTCCCCACAATTAAGACCTTACCGGTTAGAGTAGATTGATTGATACGGCCGTGGACTTGTCAAACAACTGACTGGACACTGGTGTCCCCACACTTAAGACATAACATGCACTTGAGTCTAAAACAACTCTTCTGAACCTCCTTCTTGTTGATCCTGTTGATCAGGATTCAGGGTACCTTGACCCTCCTGATGATCAAACTCCTTAGATATTGGTATCCAAGCCACTTTTTGTAGCTTCCTAATTTGTTTTGTTACCTTTTTCTTGGCTTTTTCTTATTCTTGGCAATCAAGCTTCAAGCCTAATTGGCTTCTAGTGACAACTAATACATAGCTTCATTAGGACAATCCTCTACTTTAATACAATTAGAATAGTCACATTCAACATCATACCTACAACATTCAAGTTACCTGACACCCTCTCTCTCTCTCTCTCTCTCTCTCTCTCTCTCTCTCTCTCTCTCTCTCTCTCTCTCTCTCTCTCTCTCTCTCTCTCTCTCTCTCTCTCTCTCTCTCTCTCTCTCTCTCTCTCTCTCTCTCTCGAACTTTCTCTTTATGTATCTTTCCATAACCAGTCATACCTATACCTTCAAAAAGTTGCATTTTCTCATCATGGTTAGGAATCTCTATGAAGATTGCTACAACTAGGGCATGTAGATGCTATGAATGAGATACTCCTGCAAGTCTTTTTGTAATGTACCCATTACTTGGTTTATTTTAAGGTGCATATATGTGGTGTTGTACGTCCACACATGGGAAAAAATAAAAATAAAAATTGCAGAATCTCTACAGGATTTACAAGAAGCAGGATTAGTTTTCTAGAATAGTTTGAAATCTCCAGTATCATGTTTAGATGACTTAATTTCCACTTTAGATGGATTCAAATATATACTGTGACTTATTTTGAAGGGAATAAGTTGTCCAAGACAAAAGATTGATAAAAATAACGTGATTTATAAAAATCGTCATTTTTCCCTAATTTTAATGAATTTTTGTAATTTTGCCCACGATAGCTTGTCAACCAGATGCCTTCCGATCGTTTTAAGTCCCTGAATGTCAATATTTGGAGTTCATACGATGAAGTTATGATCCAAACAAGTTGCAAGATAGAAAAAGAAAATGAGATCTTGTCATCGATGATGTCATCAAAAACTTCAAAAAGCAGGCGCCCTCTCTTTATCCCCCCCCTTGAAAAAACTATAAATTGAGGGCTTGGGGATGACCACAAAGAGCAACAAAAGCAATCTTGATGAGGGCGAGACTAGATTAGATCTTGATTGAATTAAGTATTGGAACAGATAAAAATTGAGGAGCCCTATACCTCCCCCAAGGATAGGTGTTGAATCTCCATACCAAGAGGGGATGTTTTTACCGCCATGGAAGCATGGACCGGCTCCGATGGCGAGAGGTCTCCCAGCAGGGATTGTATTAAGTAGGAGGTGGAAGGGTGCCAGGGGGGGCTCTGGCTAGTAAATTCTTTTTCGCACCTAGGAACTACTTGGTCCCCTGTATGGCCCAAGTTCTACTTGGGACACCTATGAATGCCAGCTATAGGTGCATTTGATCTTGGTGACGTGCAGATGTGCCAAATGAGGTGGATTTGATCTTGGTGACATGCAGATGTGCCAAATGAGATAGCACGTGACGTGCAAATGCGTCGGATGAGGCAGCACATGAAATTGTAATTTTTCTCTTGTATGGGCGGGAGAACACACATTATAGAATATAATCAATGATCTTATTTTATTCTAACTATATGTTTGTGAATAAATTATGTAAACGAACAACTGTGCATAAAAGGATTTTAATTAATGAAGTTGTTTTTATATGTTTCATGTAATGTGGTAGGTAATTAGATAACTAAGAACTTCCATAGAGGGAAGCGGGTGGATGGATTCCTGACAAATCCAGTTCTATGGCAGGGTGGTCTCGGTTAGCCGAGAGGTTTCCCCAAAAACAAATGCTAGGAAGAAAATCTAGGAAGGGCCGATTCGTTGACTTACTTAGGGTTTGGTCTCAGAACCCAAACTATAAATTATCTTAGGGGAAAGGTACGATGACTGTGCCAAAGCATTGCAAGGGATTTTATAGATCCTTAGCCTGCTACTAGAAAAAGCGTTGTACTCCATGAACCAAGGGTAATGGCAGTTGCTCCTTCCAGACAAGAAGCCTCTCAAGGACACCTCTGAATGTGACTATGGTTGTTGATAGGTGACTGTTAGGTCAATTAGGAACCTTTAGGTCGGTCCTCTGTGGGTAACGGCAAGACGCTTCCCTTGCGGGGTAGACCTAGGGTTAACTAGCCATCTGATCATTCTGGTTAGGGTATGGATGGCGACGGCTGGAAGATAAACTCTAGGCGACTACTAAAATGTTACTCGTCACATAATCAAAGGCCGATACGTCACAAGTGGTATCAGAGCAAAAAGAAATCAGAAATTTGGTATTGTAGCTTGAGATATGAGTTGTTTTTTTATGGCCAAGGCAAAAACATCGAGGTTGAAGCAGAAATATGGGTTGAGTCCATGGAATATTATTTCATTGCTGCTGGAATTACCCCAGCTAATCAAGCAATGATCAGTAAGTTAAAGCTAACAGGAGAAGCCCAAATTTGGTGGAAATAATGGTATAAAGACCAAGGAATCTCCAAAGCTTCTGTGAGTTGGGATGTATTAAAGGATGCAGTGCGAGGCCGATATCTTCCGCCAGTATACCGCACACAAAAGATGAATGAATTCTTTGGTCTAAAGCAACTTGGAATGACACTGGAAGCCTATTACTCGAAGTTTGTAACACTTCTCAAGTATACACCATCTATGGACATTGCATAGCAAGTATCCAAGTTTTACCACGGATTAGATGATCCCCTGAACACACGGCTTGAAGCAATGCATCCATCCGACCTCCAAGATGCATTGATAAGAGCAAGACCAATTGTACAGGAACTCCAGTCCAAACCAAGAAACGATAAGCCTTGGAATAATAAGTTCCAAAACATAAATATAACTAGGGGCTATGCAAAAAGAGCCCAACGTCAATTCCAATCTGCTAATAGAAAAAAGGCTAAGACGTCAGCGGTGGAGAACTTTACTGGTGGTAATAAAGACACTTTCGGGTGCTATTATTATAACGAACCTAGCCACATCCAAAGGCGATGCCCAAAACTCGAACAGAATGAACACCAAAGAAAGTTCCGTAACAACCTGAGCCAGACAGCCATAGCTAGAGGAAGAGTTTCCGGCATAACCCTCAAGGAAGTAGAAGATGATGAAGGTCCCACCTTGGAAACCGACATGGAGAGAGCGAGAATTCATGCCTCTCTCAACAAGAAGGGACCAAAGCGACAATTCTCAGTGATTCAAACACCATCAACCTATAATGGTAAACCTTTTAAAATTTTGATCGATTGTGGAATCACACATTCATTCATATCACCAAGGTGTGCTAGAAAACTAGGCATAGACACAATGCATGCACCTGGGCTGATAGTTGAGTTAGCTAATGGAAAAGAAGTTTCCTCAACACAAAAAACAAGTAAGGTGGAGTTTAATCTGGATGGAAATCGGACCAACATGAAATTCAGAGTGATGAACCTAGGAACCTATGAGTGCCTGTTAGGAATGGACTGGTTAATTCCCAATGACGCTCATATTCATTGTGAAAAGGGCCAAGTCACATTCTTGAATCTTATAGGACAACAAGTGACTACACAAGGAGAAGCAGGAAAATCAAAGATTCAATTAGCGAAAGCTTCTCGAATCGCTAAAGGTTTAAGAAAAGGCTCACCTATATACCTAATCAAATTAAATAAAACTGAACAGGATAAAGAAGCCGCCGAAGATGAACCGTCGTGGCTTAAGGAATATGCTAACATATTCCCTGAAGAATTAACTGAACTTCCACCACAAAGAGAAGTTGACCACGAAATCAAGCTAGTACCAGGAGCTGCACCAGTTGCAAAACAACCATATTGAATGTCCATTCCAAAAGCCATAGAACTAAAGGAACAACTCCAACAGCTCTTAAATCAGGGATACATTAGACCCAGTAACTCATCCTGGGGAGCTCTGATGTTATTTCAGAAAAAGAAGGATGGGACTCTCCGTCTCTACATTGATTATTGAGGGCTAAATTAGGTAACAATAAAAAATAAGTATCCAATTCCAAGGATCGATGAACTACTTGATCAACTACAAGGAGCGAAGATTTTGTCCAAGATTGATCTCAAATCAGGGTATTACCAGATCAAAGTCAAGCAAGAAGATATTCCAAAAAGTGCTTTTAGCACAAGGTACGGTCATTAGGAGTTTATTGTAATTTCATTTGGATTAACCAATGCCCCCGCTACATTCAATAGATTAATGCAAGATATATTCAGACCTTATCTTGATAATTTTTTCCTTGTATTCTTTGATGACATCTTAACGTATTCCAAGGATGAAGGAAGTCACGAGTCACAACTACGGACAGTTCTTGAGACAATGTGGACTCACAAGTTGTATGCTAAGAAGAAGAAGTGTGTGTTCTTCAAGAAGCAAATCAAGTATTTAGGGTTAATAGTTTCAACAGAGGGAATTTCAGTAGATACAGCCAAGGTCAAGGATGTATAAGACTAGTCGCCTCCAACCAATGTAAGTGAAGTTCGTAGCTTTTTGGGTTTAACAGGATGGTATCGGGTCTTTATCAAGAATTATTCCTTAATTGCTACACCCCTCACTGACCTACTCAAGAAGCAGGTTGCCATTAAATGGACCCAAGTTGAACAGTCTAGCTTTGATAGGCTCAAGCTAAGTTTAGTCACAACCCCAATCCTCAAACTACCTGATCTTAGCAAAGAATTCAAAGTGGTGACCGATGCAAGCTCTCTTGCTTTGGGATGCGTACTCATACAAGAAGGACATCCAGTAGCATATTCCTCCAGAAAATTAAAGACTCACGAGAGAAATTATGTTACTCATGACTTGGAATTACTTGTAATTATCCACGCTCTTAAGTTATGGAGACATTATCTACTCGGGAAGAAATTCTCACTAGTAACCGACCATAAAACTCTTAAATGGATCTTCACTCAACCAGATCTAAATATGAGGCAACGTCAGTGGATCGAAGTCTTGCAAGAGTGTGATTTTGAGATCAAGTATAGACTAGGCAAAGAGAATGTAATTGCAAATGCTTTAAGCTGCAAATCATTTCTCAATGCACTTAACTCAGAAGAACCTCTTAGAGCTCAAACACTAACTACAATGATATCAATGCCTAGCAATCCTATCATCAAGCTAGCCAAGGAGAAGGCGAATAATGATCCCAAATGTCAACAAATATTGAAGGAAATTAAGAATAAATAACAAGACTCTAAGCTTAAGACAAAGTATCTTAACTTCTCCATTGACAAAGAGCTTGCCTATTTCAGGAAAATATTATGTATTCCTTCAAGTCAAGATCTTAAGAAGAAGATACTATGGGAAGCTCATGATTCCCCATTTTCAGGACATCTTGACTATGCCAAAACTCTCAATGCAGTTAGGAAAAGCTATCATTGGGAAAAGCTCAAAAGTGACGTACTTAAATACGTAATCAAATGCTTGAATTTCCAACAAATAAAAGCCAAATGAGTTAAGCTGCCAGGAAAGCTAAAACCACTTGATATTCCTCAGATGAAATGGGAATTCATTAGTATGGATTTTGTAGTTGGATTACCCTCAGTTCAAGGTGGATACAACTTGATCATGGTAATTGTGGACATGTTGACTAAGGTCACCCACCTTATTCCGGTCAAAACCAGCTATAAAGCCTCAGCTATGGCTAGGTTATTTGTCAAAGAAATCTTTAGACTTCATGGACTACCAAAGAGAATTATCAGCGATCGTGATTCTCTATTCACTTCATATTTTTGGAAGGGATTATTTGAAGCTCTTGGTACACGGCTTTGTTTTAGTACAGCTTATCACCCTCAAACTGATGGACAGACTGAGAGTGTAAATCTGATCACTGAAGACATACTTAGGGCATATTATTGCAAAGAACCTAGACGGTGGATACAATATCTACCTTTGGTGGAATTTTCTTACAATGCGTCCTATCATCAAAGCATCCAAATGACCCCTTTTCAAGCTCTATATGGGCAAGAATGCCTAACCCCGCTAAACTTCTCCGACCCTACCTTGGAGGTTGAAGCTTCTAAAAAGATGCTTGAAGAAATGGACCAACAAGTCAAAACCATCAAGCAAGACATACAAGCTGCCAAGGATCGGCAGAAAGCCTATGTTGACCTAGGGAGAAAAGAGAGAATCTTCCAAGAAGGAGGCAAGGTTTTTATTCGTGTACACCCAAAGAGGAGTTCTTTATCCTTGGGAAAATTCAAGAAGCTAAGCCAAAGATATTGTGGACCTTACAAAGTCATAAAGGCGACCTAATGTTTATAAGTTGCAACTTCCTAAAACCTTAAAAGTTCATGATGTATTCCATGTAAGTCTCTTGAAGCCCTATGTACCTAATCCTGATCATATTCTTGATGATCAGCAAGTTGTAATGCCAAGCCAAGGTTTACTTGAACTTCAACTTGATAGAATCTTGGATGTAAAAGAAAGAAACCTTAGGAATAGAATCCTTAGAAAATATCTCATCCAGTGGAAGGATTATCTTGAAGAGGATGCCACTTGGGTCGATGAGATAATCCTTATGAAAGAATACCCCCAGTTTCTCTCGAGATGAGGACATCTCGATTTCTCTAAGGAGGGAAGAATGTAATGTCCCCATTACTTAGTTTATTTTAAGGTGCATATACGTGGTGTTGTACATCCACACATGGGAAAAAAAATATAAAAAAACTGCAGAATCTCTACAGGATTTACAGGAAGTAGGATTAGTTTTTTAGAATAGTCTGAAATCTCTAATATAATGTTTAGATGACTTAATGTCCACTTTAGATGGATTCAAATACATATTGTGACTTATTTTGAAGGGAATAAGTCGTCTAAGATAAAAGACGAATAAAAATAACTCGATTTATAAAAATCATCATTTTTTTCTAATTTTGATTGAATTTTCTAATTTTGTCAATTCTATCTAGTCGACCACATGTGTTCCGATCGTTTTAAGTACCCAAAAGTCTATATTTAGAGTTCATACAACGAAGTTATGATCCAAAAAAGTTGCAAGACACAAAAAGAAAACGAAATCTTGTCATCGATGATATCATCAAAAACGCCAAAAAGCAGGTGCCCTCTCTTTATCCCCCCCCCCCTCCCCCCTCCCCCTTGCAAAAACTATAAATTGAGGGCTTGGGGATGACCACAAAGAGCCACAAGAGCAATCTTGACGAGGGTGAGACGCTAATCAAGAAGGAGGAGCAACAAGAGTAATCTTGACAAGGACGAGACGTTGTTCGAGAAGGAGGAGACTCTGTCTGAGATATGCTGAAAGTCTCTCATCCTCTTCTACTCTGATCCGAGAAGAGAAGACACTGAAGAACTCTATCCTATTCTATCATACCTTTACTCTCGTCTCTATTCCGTCTTGGCCCTGAAGAGAAAGAATTCAAAAGTAGAAATCACAAATGACCCTACTAACGTGAAAGCAACAGTTGGAGTTGCGAGCACGGGAGTCACTAAATAACGGAGTTATAGGTGCGGATAACAACTCTTTACCAATCGCGATACCACATGTTTTTCTAAAAAAGTTCTATCCAAATAAGATAAGTCTCTTGAGAAATACTGACTTAAGGCCTAGAAACTTGGTTACAGGAACTGGGAAGTTAGAGATCCCAAAATCTAGATACCTCTAGTTAAATTCCAAGGGAAAGATTTTCATTATGTGAAACTCAAGTGTTGATTGTTACTAGAATTAAGCATCACTTGAAAGTTTCATGATTGATCGAAGTCATAACTGCTTGCAAACATCAATCTTTTTTGTGATTTTCTAGATTAGATATTGATTGAATTAAGTATTGGAACTGATAAAATTTGAGAAGCCCTATACCTCCCCCAAGGATAGGTGTTGAATCCCCATACCAAGAGGGGATTTTTTTACCGCCGCGGAAGCATGGACCGGCTCCGATGGTGAGAGGTCTCCCAGCAAGGATCATATTAAGTAGGAGGTGGAAAGGTGCCAGGGGGGCTCTGGCTAGTAAATCCTTTTTCGCACCCAAGAACTACTTGGTCCCCTATATGGCCCTAGTTCTACTTGGGACACCTTTGAATGCTAGCTATAGGTAGATTTGATCTTGGTGACATGCAGATGTGCTGAATAAGGCAGCACGTGACATGCAAATTGTAATTTTTCTCCTGTATGGGCGGGAGAACACACATTATGGAATATAATCAATGAACTTGTTTTATTCTAATTGTATGTCCGTGAATAAATTGGGTAAATGAACAACTGTGCATAAAAGGATTTTAATTAATGAATTTGTTTTTATATGTTTTACGTAATGTGGTAGGTAATTAGATAACTAAGAACTTCCATAGAAGGAAGCGAGTGGATGGATTCCCGACAAATCCAGTCCTATGGCAGGGTGGTCTCGGTTAGCCAAGAGGTTTTCCCAAAAACTAACACTAGGAAGAAACTCTAGGAAGGGACGATTCGTTGACTTACTTAGGGTTTGGTCTCAGAACCCAAACTGTAAATTATCTTAGGGGAAAGGTACAGTGGCTGTGCCAGAGCATTGCAAGGGATTTTATAAATCCTTAGCCTACTACTAGAAAAAAGCATTGTACTCCATGAACTAAGGGTAATGGCAGTTGCTTCTTCCGGACAAGAAGCCTCTCAAGGACACCTCCGGATGTGAGTATAGTTGTTGATAGGTGACTGTTAGGTCAATTAGGAACCTTCTGGTCAGTCCTCCGGGGTAACGGCAGGACGCATCCCTTGCAGGTAGACCTAGGACTAATTAGCCAGACAAAATCCGATCATTCTAGTTAGAGTATGGATGGCGACGACTAGAAGATAAACTCTAGGTGACTACTAAAACGTTACTCATCACGTAATCAAAGGTGGGTACGTCACACTTTTGTCATTGTGGGACCTTCCTTTTGGCATACCTCTCTCAGTTCTATACCTTGCCCAAAGTTCATAGTTTGGTCCAACAAAATGTATGTGACCTTCATTATAGTGGCATGCTCCTGTTTGAGTAGTTTGCTTTTGTGCCTGAAAATTTACCCAAGGATGTATTGTCTACATTCTTCTAGGTCCCCTGAAGACCTATGAGGCATTGTGTTAGTAATAAACTAATTTTCTTTAGCTAGCTGCATAGGTCTTGGCCTAGGCTACATCATTGGCATCTACTGTGCCGTCTTGACATTAGGGTTGTGCCAACAAGCCTTTTCTCATGGCCATTCCTTTGGCATATCTCATAGTACTTTTCCTTCCTCTTGGTATCAAAAAGACCTAAATCTTTCAGCTTTTGTTGGATCTTCTTATCGAGATCACTCTCCTCTACCTTTTTCTTGGTTTTATCCTTCGATTTCTTCTTCTTAATCTTAGCTAAACCTAATTTCTTCTTTTTCTTCCTATGTTTCTTCATGTTGGACTCTTCATCATTAGAGTCATTGAAATCATCCTCTAATTCTAAATTGAACTCATTATCCTCATCCCCACTATCAATTTTTGATCTCGAATATGAATCTACATCAAAATCTGAATCCAAGGAATCATCATCCTTACGGGTCTTTGATCGAGAGGTACCAAGCCTCCTAGCAGCTCTTATCATGGTATCTAATGTGTCATTCTAACCAAGCTCCACATTAGTAATGGGATTCCTAATTTGACCTCTATGACCCTTAATGAAATAAGTAATGTGCATCTCTACTCATGGTGCATCTCTAATATCCAACCTATTGGGAAAATTTTTAAAATCTTGAGCGTAATCTTCAATCAGTATATTCTTCTACGTGATCTTCTTGATTTTTCTTAAGATGTCTCCTAAAGTTTCATCCTTCTGAAACTTGGCTACAAATGATGTTCTTAATGCATCATAAGTAGTAAATGCTACCATAGCATAACTGGCAAACCAATCCATGGCTTTTCCCTTTAAGGTGGTTGCAAAATGCTACTTCTTAACTTCATCTCCATACATCTAGTTGAATCCACTTGCCGTCCACCTTGTCTCAAATTGAGCCACATGATAGTCAAGGTCTTCCATCTTTTTCCTTGAAAATTTAGATGCTCTCACCTTTAGGTTAACAAGCTAATTTGGACTCATTATTCTTTGCTTTTGAGACTTCCTCAATAGTGGTAAGGGATTAAAATTAAGAGACTTCCTTGATTGAGGTCTGGGTTAACAAGCTAATTTGGATTCATTATTCTTTTCTTTTGAGACTTCCTCAATAGTGGTAAGGGATTAAAATTAAGAGACTTCCTTGATTGAGGTCTTGTTTTCTATAACAATACTATTCTCCCAAGCACTATATGTTGCAATCTCTCCAATGCTTGCTTTAGGAAGAGTATCTTGATATTTAGGTGACAATATTGAATCATCATCATCTAATACACTTGGTGGGCTTGAAGGAGTTGGAGGGGTTTCAAGACACTCTACAGATGTAGCACAAGAATGGTATATTATTGCAATACCTATAGAGGTACCAACATCCTAATAGTCATGTTTATCATTTGTAAACTATTCTTCATCTAGCTTGCAATCCTTCTACTTCTCCTCTATTATTCAATCAGCAATGCCTCCTACTCTTATTGCCTTACCAAGGCTTCCTTTAATTATTGGGATTTTCTCCTTGTTAAATGGGTTTTGATAAATATGGATAATTGTGTAACATAAATGGGTTTTCTGAAAATGGTTTATGGCTGATGCAGAAGCACTATGCCATGGAAATGCTGAAGAAGTATGGCATGGCTGAATGCAAACCATTGGATACACATCTTGATTAGAATGTCAAGCTAGACATGAGCACTGGAGCTGAAGTAGAGGGTGTGACTATGTACAGGCAGATGGTTGTGGCAGTCCAATTTACTTGACCATCACTAGGCCTGACTTGAGCTATGTTGTAGGGCTCATAAGCCAGTTTATGCAGAAGCCCAAAAAGCCGCACTTGGATGCAGTTAGACGCATTATGAGATATATTAAGTCCACTGTAGAGTATGGATTGTTTTATGCCAGAGATAAGCCCTTAAAACTCATTGGATACATGGATGCAGATTGGGCAGGATGCTCATATGATCGTAGATCTACGAGTGGATATGCTTTAGGATTTGGTAGCGGCATGATTAGCTGGAGCAGCAAGAAGCAGCCTACGGTTGCTTTGTCCAGTACTGAGGCAGAGTAGAAGGGTGTTGCATTGGCAGCATGCGAGATTTCATGGCTGCTCAAGCTTATGGCTAATTTGGACATACAGGTGGATGCTCCAATGAAGTCACTATGCGACAATCTGAGTAGTGTACTCTTGGCCATGAATCCAGTATATCATGCCAGAATGAAACACATAGAGATACACTACCACTTCATCAGAGAGATGTTTCTTGCAGGACGAGTTGATCTCATGCATTAAAGACTGATGAGTAGGTTGTGGATATCTTTACCAAGTCCTTGGGTAAAAATAAGTTCAGTGTTTTTAGACAGCTGCTTGGTGTGCAGATGCTGTCTTGAGCTTGAGGGGGAGTGTTAACCCCAACACGAAGAAAGCAAAAGGAAATAAAAAAGACGCAGGGGCAAAGGTGGAAAAAAGGTAATCCGACTGAAGAAAGAAGAGGAGAAAAGGCCAAAAGCGCAAGGGCAACTTAAAAGTCCAAGGCAAATGCAGAAAAAAGATAGCCCGGCTGAAGAAAGAAGAGGAGAAAAGGCCAAAAGCGCAAGGGCAACCTTAAAAGTCCAAGGCAAATGCAAAAGGGGGAAGGTGCATTTTAAAATACAAAGGCGCACCCTGAAATCTTGTAAAAGAGTGCCAAGCTCTCTCCAATGCAAATTGTAAAGATAGACGGGCAGTGGAGAAGAAGCAAGAAGGATAGTAAGGAAATAGGAAAGAGGACCTAGGCCAATGGCCGGTCATGTAAAAAGGGGATGACCGCCCAAGGAGGAGTAGGGCATGTATAAAAGCCAAAAAGTGGAATGAGAAGCTCATTCTTGTGTGTGGCCAAAAGTAGCTCTCCTCTTCTTCTTCTTCTTCTTCTTCTTCTTCTTGCTTGCTTGAGCTTGTGCTTGAAAGAGGGAGTGTGAGAGTGTGAGGGAGTGAGTGTGTGAGGGTGAGGGACTGTGGGGTGGAGAAGCTCTCCATCTTCTCCTCTCTTCTTCTCTTCACTTATCTTGCTCACGGCGATGGAGCTTGGAGCTTGGAGTGGGAGGATCGAGCTTGCTTGAAGCTTGCACTTGGATCGTGGAGCTACCAGAGTGTGCAGGAGAGGAGGCAACTTGATCGGCATGAAGGTAAGCTCACTACACCCGGTAGGCATGAGAGCACGTAGGCTATGTGAGAGGTAGCCATTAGCATTCGGCTTGAAACGCTTGAAGCAATAAGCGGTCTGTGGGTCTTGGCGGTTGAGCATGAGCTCCCACTACATTTTGGTTCCGTTGCCGGGACCAACGGATTCAAGCCTTGAGTGCTTGCCCGCTCCACATCGAGCATTGAAGTAGGGTTTTCCCTGAACCAATGCTTGAGATAGATAGGAAGGGAGGGGGTTGAAGATGGTATTCGATCTCCTTGGCAAGTAGGTTTTTTGCTTCTTTGAGGTTTATGTTGTGAGATGGAGTAGTGTAGGTATTTACATCATGATTTGGATGCATTAGAGTAGGAGAAAACAAAGAAAAACAAAGAAAATAAGCATTAGGGTTTCTGCTGTCAAAACAGGGAAAGAGGGTTTGATTTGCTTGCCGATTTGTACTTTGGAGATTATTTGCTATTCCAGGGGTATAGAATCCTTCATTCATGTCTATTCTTGCATTCTGGAAGTTTGTGTGACCCCTCAAGACCAAAATCATAAAAAACGAGCCCCCGGCCGACTCGGCCCAAAAACTCATTCGGCCCGGCCGGCTGACTCGGCCCATTCACATTCGGCCCTCGGCCCGAACAACTCGGCCCTAACATCGACTCGGCCTATCCGAGCGATCCACTCGGCATCAACCAACTCGGCCCATTCGGCCCACTCGGCCCACTTGGCCCTCGGCCCACACCCATTCGCCCAGCCCTTGACCCTCGGCCGGCCGAATTCGGGGCTCGGCCCAAAAACTGTAATTTTTTCAGAATTCCATTTTGGCCAGAAATTAAGTTGCCACCACCAAAATAGACTCCAGAAATCGTATAGAGCCAAAGGCACATCATAGATCTATCACTAGGCTAAAATCCACAGCAAATAGTTCAAAAATTAGCTACTAGAGGTCCTCCCAATCATGCATGGTATTTACCGTAACGGCCCTTCGGGCCGGTTGGGACTGCCCCCCCGGACTCCCGCAGAGGGGGCTCTGCCCCCTCCGCACCTCCCTCGGTAGGCTGAAGAGAAAATGTGTGCCGCAATAGGTCCTCCGGATTAGGCCCTAGTGTAGTAATGGCTCTATACAAGCATAGATCTTCACTTGCAAAGCAGCAAACAGAAGCCCATCGCCAAACAAAGACAAACAAAGACCCTAGAACCTCAATGGGCCAATCTAGCCATCAAGGGCAGAAAGGCCACACCACAAGAACACATATACATTGTGTTCAAACTGCGTCTAGTCAAAGCAGAATGCAACATCATCAAGCTATCAATGTGAGGATGACTAGACATAACAGTCCTGATGATGATAGATGTACCTTGAGCAGCGCTACACAGACGATCCAAGACCTCAGTAGAGAATCCATGTCTGACTGTGCAGTTAGGGACTCAAAGGCATGTATCAAAAGGCTTGAAGCTGTAAACCAAGACCCGGAAGATGAAGACATAGTGCCACCTACTTATCTTAGGGTCAAACTCACTGCAAAAAGAGAGCATAGTGCTGATGCTCTCATTGATGAAGGAGCAAATTTCAATATCTTGACTTACGAAGCATGGACTCTACTAGGTCAACCAAAGCTCAAACCGACTGATACAACTCTTAATCCTTACAGGGAACACCCACAAGCACTTCTAGGGAAGTGCAGAATCCTTGTAACTATTGAAACAGAAAGCTTGCCAATCCTATTCTATGTTCATCCAAATAGCGAGAATTGTGGAAAGGAAATCCTCCTAGGAAGGCCCTTCAAAAAGGCAACGAAGTGTGAAGCCGACTATATAGCACAGAGGATACACTAACACTACCAGGTGTGAGGATAATCACGACTTTTAGCAAGGGTGACCTCACTAAACCTCGAGGGAAGGGTAAGGAGCATTCTGACATACCAAGCAAGCCTAGTAATGAGAGCAAGGAGTTGTTGAAAGAGTTGATACAAGCGCAGGTTGAACAGAGAGAACCAGTGAGTGAGGCCATACTTGAAACAAAAAGGTTAGGAGACAAGGCCAAGGATAGGGTTTGGACTTACAAATATCATAGAAGACCACGAAAGAAGCCCAAGCCTTATAGACGAAGGCATCGATGGAGAGCTAACACAACGCCACGATGGATATCCAAGGCATTGCTTCATGCTCAAGGGTATTATGCAGGCAACCGATGGATTTGGGTACCAAAACCCCCTGCTAAACCACCTCTGTCAGAAGCCCAAATTATGTCAAAAGCAAAGAGGCATAGGAGGAAACCTAAATGAAAATCCAAGTCTCGAACCAAAAATATTGGAGTGATTGAGCCCCTCACGATTGAAATCAAGAAACCAAACATGACCTATCAAAAATTAGATCCTCAGCCTAGCGTGCATAGCAAGCAGATATCAGAGGTAACTATCGAGCGTGCACAAGGTCCACTAGTGCCCAAGGAGCCTTTGACTTCCCAAGAGGATAATGAGCACCACAGGCACAACATTGCTCATGATAAAGCTGATTGCTCAACAAAGCTAATGACAGAATCGTCTAACAATCATGAGCAAATTCTCCACCTGCTCAACCTGCACAAGTGAATACGCAAAGGGCAACAAAAGACATGACCACTTCTGATCTGCCTAAGGACTTGACACCGCAGTCTACCAATGGTAGCCAGTCCACTGAACTAGCCACCACTACTTCCAATCAGGGACCACAACAGTCACAACCTTTGGCCGTGACAACACCCATTGCGGAACATGTCCTTAGCAATTCACCTTTGGAACAGATGTCACAACAAACATCCTTGACACCTCCAATCCTTCCCCAAAGCACCTAAAGCCTAGGCTTGAGGATAAATCTCTCAAAGACTTGGCCAAAGAAATGGCGCATCTAACCAATGAACCAGAGATGAAGTGCATGGTGAAGCTTGATCACAAGCTGACAGCCATCACACGTGCATACGTCCATGTGGACATCGGAAGGCCAACACCAGAGCACACAAAGCTCATAGATGAACCACTGACTTGGTATGAGCAACAACATGTTTGTTTCTGCTATGCAGCTATTGTTGAAGAAGTCATGAAGGACATCCCAAAAGCCACAGCTAGAGAATTGCGCTTGATACCCTCATTTTATACAACTATATGTGAGATAAACAAGGAAAAGCTTGAAGCAATCAAACGAAAAGGGAAAGGACAAGGTACCTTTACACAAAATTGGTACTCCAACCAAAGTTTGGCAGCCAAAATTGGCCACCAACTAATGACACTTGCTGAGCAAAGGAAAGCCCTTTGGACATCAATACATGATTCCACGTACGTTGGCCCGACCTCATTGACAGTGTTGGCAACTGCCCATGATGTCCAGCTTTCTACCACTGTCCGAAAACATCCCTTGTATGATAAAGTGCTTCTAGAAGAAGATCTACACGTGGCTAGCAAGCTAGGAGTAGGGACCATGGTACTTGATGTCAGCGTATATGTCTCCTGCCTCACTCAAGACCCTACAATCATGGATCTCTATGGTTCCCATCAATACAACCCTGACTTCTTCAATTGGTTTCTTCCAAGCCTACATGACAAAAACCCTAAACCGTCTCATGGTTCTACACTAGAGTCACCCAAACCTCTAGAGCAAGAGAACAACAGCTCTAAACACAACACTCACCTTGACAAGAAGCAATGGAGACAGGTTCTAATAGATAAGGACAAAAATCTAGAGCAAATACCTAACCAGGAGCAATTGTCAATGCAATCGAATGCGGGGCTGAGCAGAGGAGAATTAGCTGGACAGCTAGACTCTCCAAAAAGAGACATAGTTGAACCCTCGCAACCTAGCAAGGTTGTTCAACCTAGTGAGGCCGTAGCAAAATCCCATGACGACATGCCACAGAAAGAGAATGCTAAGGCCCAACCAAGCACATCAACTACTGACCTAGTTCAAGATCCTGAGTCCTTAAAGGATACACCTCTAGTGCCCAAGAGAAAGAGAAGAAAACAACGAAAACAATGACAGTTGCAAATTACTACAGACGACAAGAAGATTGGGAGCAAGAGTACTAAAGAGATGATGAACAAAGCGTCTGGTTCATCCATAGATAAAACCATTGCCATCTCTCCTAACAGCAGTGAAATCTCAGACACATCCATGTGCTCTGATAAATCAAAGTAACAATTGCCGTCAACTGTTGCTTGTGACACTCAATCCATCGATAGAGAAACTCACATTGATCAATCAAGAGTGGATACAACACTGTCACAACAGGATGCTAAGACCACGCCGGTCACATCCGAGGAGAACCATGACACAACTACCATAAAGCCTCAAGAGAAACATGAAAACCTCGAAGGCATAAGCAATTTTGGCATTGATCAATCTTGCTCGTCTAGGCCTGAGCCCCCAGCTATACTAAAGTCTAAGGAAACCCTTAGAACTTTGCATGAGATAGCAACCGAGCAAGCCCTCATAGAACATAGAGATGTGGCAGAGTGCTTGACCGAGTGGGACACTAAACTGAAATTATTCGCACGTGTCTATGTTCATGCAGACATGGGCACATTCCCTAGGGAGCAGCTTGAGGAATATTTGCCTTATCCGCTACGTGGGAAGAGCAAGAATATCTTGACGGACATTATGACAAGCTCTTACATGAATGCATGCGACTCATCTCTGACGAGGAGGCTGACGAACTACGCTTAACCATGACATTTAATGAAATGCTCTGCCAGTCAAATCTCTTAGAGATAGAGCAACTAAAGCGACAATCAGAGGGTAGAAGCGAATTTGAAAAACGTTGGTTTGAAAACCGCGCTACAATGGCCAAACTTGGAGCCCAAATCATGACAGTCTCAGAGGAGCGACTGGCCAAATGGCGGTCCCAAAGAGACTCGACCTATGTGGCACCAACTTCATTTCGAGTTCTAGCTACAGTTCGAGGTATGGACCTAGCTGGAACTAGCCTAGAGAGCCCTTTGATTGATAAAGTTCTCACAGAGGAGGAGCTACATGTTTCCAATAGACTCAGACAAGGCACCATGCTACTCGATGTTGCCAATTATTTATTATTTCTAAGTAGGCTACCACAAAAGCTAGATATGTGTGCCACACTCGAGTACAATCCTGAGTTCTACAATTGGTTTTTATCCTCACGGAGTGACATGGTTTCATGAACATGTACATAAATAAACAACGTGTTTTGTGACTGTGTAAATAATACCAAAAGAAGCAAAGGCCAATACACCCCATGAGCAATGATGACCAAGTGCAGGTGATACGCATCAAGTCAAAACTAAGGGATTCAGGTTGGCGATGTCTTGTTTAGCTGAACATTTTCATTATGGTTGAAGCATGTGACTTGCATGTACTCTCGCTCTTTTCCAAGTGAATGCAGAATGACACAGGTTAATGCCTAGAAGCATTTAATATCCAAGTCACCACAAGACCACCAACCCCACAAAGAACCATTATGGAGAAAGTGACAAGAATACCAAGAAACAAAAGCCATGACGGAAGTCCCATTGGATGAGAACCCAAGGACACCTCTGCAGAAAGCACATATTGCAACTGAGCATGGCCAAAGCATAATCATCGTTTACCTCCTCCTTCTTGGCCAAACTCTATGTTCGGGCAGGAGCCACGCTCTCAATAAGGGCGAACGTCTCTTCATCATCCAGGATTCAATTCGCAAGATGCTCTGCCCTTGTCTATGCACAGCTCACTCCAAGTGCTACCTCAATTGTTCGATGTCTCACATGTTACAAAGAGGTTTGCAAAATCTCAAGTGTATCTCTTCATCTCAACAACAGTTCCTCTAGCATCAAGGCTAGTGACACAATCATCTCTGTAATATCCATTCTTCATAGTCTTTGGATCCCAACATTTCTCAATCCAAATGAAAGGCTAACAGCCTCAATGTATGGCATTGATTGTATTCATTTTTTCCACCAAAAAAAAGAAAAAAAAAGAAAAGAAAAGGGGAAAAAAAAAACACACACACAACCACAGCACCGCACCTAGGGGTCCTCAAATTAGGTACGTCCAGTGACCTTGGTCGGCTGGCTCCGTCCCTAATCCCCTAGCCCTTTGTACATCCCCCACAATTGTTCAAGGCACATCAAGGGCAGGACATACCTAGGGAGCTCGCCTCGCCTATGGTTAGACCTATCACCCTTAACCACTTGCACAATTCTTTTGCACTCCATCTCAATGCCATTACAATCAACAGTGGTAAGCAAGGCATGAAAGACAATGGAAAAGTACACCATACTTTTCAAGCACTACAAGTAGCCACTAGCTACCAAAAGCTAAGACATCAAGGAGCTCAATTATCCTACATTGCCTTGACAAGACCATAATGATGTCTCGAGCAATCTTCAAGTGTACTCCCCGTCTTCATCGACAAATTTTTCCATCAACTTAGCCCCTTGCTTCACTGACCCATTGCTATACAAGGAACCAGGCCGACAGTCTTCTAACTAAGTAATACCTAAATACGCACGTGTACTCACTTAATATTCACACTATAACCTATACACGATTTGGGTCCTCAAGTGCAGGACAATACTCCAAGCTTGCTTCGAGTTCAACCTGTCTCCCAAACTAATCAAAATATGTCTTGTGCATGATAAGAAGACTAGCACTACCCCTTAGGGAGAGACCACGTGAGAGGTTTTCCAATTGCAGGTATTAAAGACTCCAACGAAAGCGCCGTCAGCTCTACATCAACACACAACTCTGAACTCTTGTCCTTTACTTTATCATGCAAGACCACCAGAGAATCATCACGAGCAGAATCCACCATGAGCATCCCAAGAACACCAACACATGTGCCAACTATGAGTGACCATTCCCAACAAAGAGTAGCCCTATTGCCACCTACAACAATCATATCACTAGCCAATTCGAACAACAAAGTGCCACCAATGACCTTCATCCGCACCAACATCAAAACTCCTCCAAGGTAAACCACAACAGTCCCTTCCACCCATGTCTTCGATGCAAGCTACACATGCTACCTTCGACGAAGAGTGCCATGGGACTGGCACTCATCTAGGAGGGGTTCTTGCTTGCTTGAGCTTGTGCTTGAGAGAGGGAGTGTGAGAGTGTGAGGAAGTGAGTGTGTGAGGGTGAGGGACCGTTTATATTGCCAACAAGGTTTTTACTATGGAACTTATCACATAACATTGATGCATTGAATAGCAACACTACAATTTAGGATCTATCTACGTGAGGCAATGAACCTTCAATATGTTTGTGTGTGTTGTTAAGACTGTTAACATGTTTAGATTGTATTTCCTCTAAGATTTGGATTCTAGAAAAGCAACATTCCAAGAAGTTTTTGGGGTGTGTATGCGTCTAATATAGATCTTGCACATAGTGGCATGTTCATGAAGTCGATTTTGTGAGAGATTTGGCTTGCATGGCGTTATGGTATGTCCTAGGCTAGTTACACATAGACCCAAATGGAGAGCTCAACGTGAAAAGGAAGAGGCATTGAGCTAACATGTACATGGATAATTGGGTCCACAATATTGGGCAAATTTGGGTTGGGGAGATCCTTTGTCCAACCTCAACACTATCTCCCACGAGCATTTAAGAGGAGGAAAAGTTGGAATCAATGGCTAAAAGGAAGGCTCACTCTTTGGATCAATCCTAGTCGTTCGCAAAAATGTCACATCGTGCAAGTAAACTAGGACGAGAAAGTAAACTAGGATGAAAAATTGGCATCATTGCCAAAGAAAGGAAAACATAAGGATAAATAAGTTAACAACCACCTTTGAAACATGTGTTTAGTATATGGTCTAATGGCTTAAAGCTTTGTGCTATATCTATGAGATCATTGGTTCAAATCCCTTCAAGTTTTTGTTGTGTAATTCTTTAAGTGTTTTACTTCTCCCTAAATTTGTTGGACAAGTTTAGGCTTCTAGAAATAAACTACCATATCTACAAATTTTAAATTTTAATAATGATTGTAGCATTGTCACTAGTTAAGTCTAGTGTTAAGATTAAAGAGATTAATGTTGTGCAAACTTATTTTGATGATGATTTCATACTTGCAAGTTCTTCTCTTGATACTTCACAATTGACTAATGCTTTGTTAGGATATACTCAGTGTTTGGCTGATAGATTCAGAAGCTTCCTTTCATGTGACCCCTCATAATGAGTGGTTTCACTCATTTGGGTAATGACCTAGCATTAGAGATTATTGGTATTGGTAATGTCCAACTGTAGTTTAGTTCAAGTAGCATGTTCACTCTTCATGATTTACATCATGTACCAACTCTCACAAAAGAGCCTTATCTCTATTGGCACTTTGGATGATGTAGGTTATGTAGTTTCTTTTGCAATTCCTCATGGAAGATTACCCGTGTGGAAATCTTATCATTGCATGTGGTGCTAAGTCCAATACTCTCTAGCCCTTGCTTGTATCTGGATCAGTTGACCATGTTTTGGTAGTGGATACAGTTCTAGATGTAACTCTTTGGCATCATCATCTTGGGCACATGTCCTTGAAAGGAATGAAAATGCTTACATGTTTGCAGTATCTTTCATCCCTTGACTATAAGTGCTTTGAGTCTTGCGATCATTGTCTATATGGTAGGCAGACACGTAATAAGCATAAAAAGTTTGGTGTGACACACAGCATGGGTGAGCCTTTGGCTCTTGTTCATTTGGATGTATGTGGTCCCATGCCCCACAAGTCGTTAGGTAGTGCAAAGTATTTCATTACCTTCATTGATGACTATACACATAAGATTTGGCCCTACCCTATTAAGTGGAAATCAGAAGTCTGGCTACATTTCAATGTTGGCTTGCTTTGGTTGAGAACCAGTCTGGGTATAGGCTGAAATGCCTAAGGTCAAATAATGGGGGGTGATTATATCTCTAAAGCCTTTAAGAAGTTTTATGATGAGAGAGGTATTAAGCATCAATTGATCGTCCTGTACACCTCACCCCAAAATGGTATGGCTACGTGTATAAATAGGACAATTCAAGAGTAAGTCTGCAATATGCTTAGTCAAGCAAAGCTTACCACGGCATTTTTGGGCTAAGGTAGTTACTACTATCGTACACTTGATTAATGGGTCCACTGTATTGCTCTTGAATATCAGGCGCAACAAAGGAGGTATGGTCTCAAAGACCTCCCTCGTATGCTCATTTGCATGTCTTTAGTTGTAAGGCTTTTTGCCATGTTCCCAAGGGCCAGTGCAATAAGCTAGATCCTAAGTCTAGGAAATGCATCTTTCTTGGTTATGAAGATGCAAATGAGATGGGCTATCACCTATGGGATCTGCAAGCTTAGAAGGTTACTTCCAGCCATGATGTTGTCTTCCATGAAGAGAAAATGCATAAGCAACCTGAGCATGTCATTGAGGTACGCAAGGCGATATTTCAAGAGAAGCCTCATGCTATTGTACAACTATCTAGATAGCTTGCAGAGTAGTGGTGGCTGATGCTCTAGTGGGCCAAGTCCCTAATGCTCCACTGGATGTACAAGCTCCACAGTCTGTTTTGAGGCAGTCCACTAGAGATAGACGACAACGTGAGTAGTTTGTGCCCTCTATGGATTATGTTATGGTGACAGATGTTGGTGAACCTCTTCATACACAAAGGTGATAGTCACTCTTGGGAGAGGGCCATGCAGTCAGAGTATGACTCGTTGAAGAAAAATCATATGTGGGATTTGGTTCCTTTTCCTAGTGGAAAGCATGCTTTGTTATGCAAGTGGGTGTACAAGTTGAAAAGTACCCTTGGATGCCCCAAGCTAGCATACAAGGCCTGATTGGTTACTAAGGGTTTCAAGCAAGAGCATGGTGTGTTGTGGACTTTTGATGAAGCATTTTCTCGTGTTGTGAAAATGACTACCCTATGATTCGTACTGGCTTTAGGTGCTCATCTTGACTTGGATCTTTATCAGATGGATATCAAGACGCCTTTTCTTCATAGGAACTTGCATGATATCAAGACAGCTTTCCTTCATGGGGCCTAGTGAAAGCGTGCTTTACCATGCAAGTGGGTATACAAGTTGAAAAGTACCCCTCAACACCCCAAGCTAGCATACAAGGCCACATTGGTTGCTAAGGGTTTCAAGCAAGAGCATGGTGTGAACTTTGATGAAGTCTTTTCTCCTACTGTGAAAATGACCACCCTACGCTTGATACTGGCTTTAGGTGCTCCACTTGACTTGGATCTTTATCAAATGGATGTCAAGATGGCTTTTCTTCATGGGAACTTGCATAATGAGATTTATATGGAACAGTGTAAGGGCTTTGCATGACCTAGCTCTGCCGGGACCACCTAGTTTGCATATTGAGAAAGAATCTTTATGGCCTTAAGCAAACAAGCACCTATAGGGAATGGTATTGCAAGTTTGATGCTTTTATGCATTCACAAGGGTATTCGCGTAGTGATATGGATCCGTGTTTATACACAAAGAAGGCTCGTGATAGGAGCCTTATGAGTTTGATACTCTATGTGCATGATATATTGATTGTTGGGAGTGCTCACACGATTAAGAGCTTTGAGATGAGCATGGGATAGGCCTCATATATACTTGGGATGTGCATTATGTGTGATCGCTCTCAGGGGCTTCTTTACTTATCACAAGAGTATATCTAGAAGGTCCTTGAGTGGTTTCATCTACAAGACGTTGAGCCCATTGGTTGTCCTTTACCTTCTCATGTGAAGATTAGTCAGGCTGATTGTCCACAGTTTGATGAGCAAAAGGTCGAGATGGCCAAGTACCTTATGCATCCATAATGGGTAATTTGATGTATGACATGATAGTCACTCGTCCTAACATAGCATTTGTAGTGAGAGTTGTGGCACACTATATGGCTACACTTGGCAGACGGCATTGGGATGTTGTCAAGGATATGATGAGGTACCCAAAGGGTACAATAGCTATGTGCATTTGTTATGCTGACTAGGATACAAGAGTCATGGGGTATACTTAACTCTGATTATGCAGGACATGCAAACAATAGGAAGTCCACCTCTTTCTATGTAGAGGTGGTGTTTCTTGGATGTTTAGGATGCAAAAATGCATGGCCCTATCTACTACAGAGGCAGAGCATGTTGTAGCCACTTAGACTTGTAAGGAGACCCTCTGGTTAGGCTATCTAGTGGCAAACCTTGGCATTACTGATGAGGTCCCCACACTGCATTCGGATTCTACGAGTGTTATTCAATTGGCAAAGAATCCGTTCTTCCATTGCAAAGATGATTTAGGTGCATTATCACTTCATTAGAGAGTTCATTAAGGACAAGTCCATTGAGCTTGTCAAGATCTCAACTAACCAAAATCCTGCATATATGCTCACTAAGTCTCTCAACATAGCATTTTTCCTTCCTTAGAAAGTTGATGGGCATTGGATGAGATTACATTTTTCCTCATCCTATTATACTTATATACATTTGTACTTTGTCACTTTTTTCTTGTTCTCCTATCACTAAGGACACATTCGTCTTTAAGTGGGAGGTTGTTGGGGATAAAGGCGCTTGTGCCTAGCCGCTGATGTATTGGTTACACTAACAATACCCAGAGCATGTATTAGTTGCCCACATACTTATACACTATTGGTGGGAAGTGCCCATCACTCTCGCTTCATTCCTAATTCTTTCAGTGACATTTGAATAAAGGGAAGGCCGGTCATACATTGTGATTGTTGGAGTTCCCACATCTCTCTCTCTCTCTCTCTCTCTCTCTCTCTCTCTCTCTCTCTCTCTCTCTCTCTCTCTCTCTCACCATAGCTCTTACTTCCACTATGTGCTTTCACTTCAAAGCTCACTAGTGCCCTTCACAAACATTGATTACACATTTTTCATATTAAAACACAAGTCAAACAAGTACATTCAACTAAAAGTAGTATATAGAGGAGTATATACTCAACCATTAAAGTACATTATGAATGCATAGACGTAACATTCTTCCAAAGGTTGGCAATGGAGTTATAAGATAGAAAACCATGCATGTAGAGACCTTCAATAGAAAGGGCACGCCTACACTAGGGGATATTTAAAGTTTACATCAAATTGTATACAAAGAATTTATATAAAGGGGTTTGAATGCAAGTGATATGTGTAGTCTCGATCCCACTACTATGTTGCTAACCTCTTTTGCTACCTTCCACCATTTCTTTCATGTTTCTTGAATGTAAGAACAAATGCCATGTTCGATAGTTTTTTTTTTTTTCATGGAATCCAACCAAGTGCGTCCCTTTTTTGCAATCTCTCGTCACCCATTGTTCATCACAAGTACAAGTGTTGCATGTTGGATTTTATGTTGAATGCCATTGTTTGAGATTCCCAATGTCAATGTTTTACTTGGGCCTTTTTAATGCCCACAATTAAGGGTCTATCTTAACCAAAAATCTCTACAAGCTGTGCCATATAATGAGATCCACACAATTTTCTCCAAGCTTAACCTATAAAAGCTTATCTTGAGGGGGACCAACACATGCGGATCTATGCATCATCCACATTCAAGGGGTTTTTATAACCCCTACATTCATATTTTCAAGGTTTAGATAGAACCCTTACGTACCTCATTTCGTGATATGAGAATCCCTTTTGTATGAAAATTCTCCTCCTTAGTTGAAGATTGCCCTTGTGTTTATTTTTTATAACCCAAGAAACCCCCTTTTGTTGAACTTGTGTGTTGTCATACATATAGTTTGATTAATCCCCTAATCCTTGTCCCTCCTTTTCACTTTCCCTTGAGATGTTTGTATACAACTTTAATGGTGACATGGAGCCTTAATGAGTAGCATGGTACCTCACTCATCACAATAGCCTTGGAAGTGAAGCAATAGCCATTTAGCCATAGAGCCAAAGAGAGGAAAAAAGTGCAAAGAGCAAAGCACTCAAGCTAGATGTAAATGAAACAAAGTATACTAGGCACAAGCTAAAATTAACACCCCCTTTTATTATATTCACAAACTAAAATATACACTCGGTTTACAAGAAAAATTTTCACAAGTTTATAGCTTGTACAAATTATATGTCTTACCTTTTAACTAGAGCTAGAGCTATGCTAAAACAAAATCATATAATAAATATGTTTTACATCATAACACTTTTTTACCTACCAAGCGTTGCATATTATAACACTTTTTCACCAAGTGCTGTTAGCTTTTATTAATGATGCGGTCAAATTATATTAACATGAGGTAAATGAATCTAAGATTTAGTGGATGGATCCTTAATGTAAGTTAAGAATGTCCCCCTCTTTAAGCAGGCTCATTTTCATGACAGGTGACCTAGCTCTGGAGGTTGAAATATGCAGTGCATCTACCATATAGGCATGCCTCACAAGGTCTGATTTGGCATCCACAGGGTATGAGGCAGCAGAGAGCAAACAAAAAAGCAAACTACTTGTTTCATGCTTGGTACACAATCCAGATCAAAAGCCACAAGCTAATCCACTTGGGTAAGTTGTATCCAAATCACTAGGCACCAATAGTACATAATACCATACTGAGGGTAGAGAGAGAGATGCTACTACCAGTTTTTCTAGAAATAGCCCCAAAATTCCTATTCTCTAATATTGAGCAAATTTCCATCATTCCATTAAGAATTTTAACCCCAATTCGTGTAGAAACAAACTAAAGCTTAAATACATTGTACCTAGGAAATAAGACTGTACAGTACTATCTCTGCAGATATCCCTTAGTTACCAATAAGAATGAGGCATTTAAAGGTTTTCTGAATTTCAAACCTTGCCTGAAATGGATAAGTTATCTAATCCTTAATGACAGTAATGAGCTACTTGAAAAGTGTACTCCTTGGTTTAATCTGTAATAACTACAATAGGCTTATTTGAAAAGCATAGTAGGGTTTCACACCTTTTTGAACTCCACAGCATTTGACACTCCACCACTAACATACAGAAAAGACATCCCATCTAAGACGTCAATAACCATAGGATTGTAAGATGCTTACGGATAAGAAACACAAATGAATGCAATATGGGGCATGTTTCGAGTCACATATTACGCTTCCTAGGATTTAAGATTATCAGGAGGATAGTAAAGGAATTTAAGAGCACCAAGTGGCAGTTGACACTCCTAGCTCTGAATCAACAACGTTAAATAAATATGCTTTCACACCTAGCCTAGCAATTAGAGATATAGAACCTCTGAAGGATACAAGTACAAAACAGAGAATACTAACCATAACGATATACCACGCCCCATAACACACAAAATGCACAAAAAAATTAACGGGACCATTTGACAACAAGCAGCACTACTGCACACCATATGCAAATATTAATGCTCTGTACCTAAGAGCATTAAGCAATGCACATTTAGCAAACCAATGAGGGATAAAAGGGCAGAAACATTAAATAACATATCATGGCGTCATCAAGTGGAGAGTGCCTCGTAACCAACTGGAAGAGTTGTGAACAATGTCAACATACAAAAAATAAGATCCAATAGCTCAAAGCTGGCAATTATGAAGTTTTCAATTAGAAGGATGGCTCACTAACAGCTGCAAAAGCATACCATGCCGACAAGAAATACACAATTGAATACAGACCAAATAAATGGATAAGGTCTGATAGCCATGATGTTATCCTTGGCAACACTAAAAAGCCTATCAGACAATCTATGCAGAAGAACTTTTAGGCTGCTGTAAGTAGCCCTCCATACCAGAATCAAAACAGCTAGCCTTAGCCTAATGCAGAGGCCCTTATAGACTACAAAAATTCCACAGCATTTCACTGTCGATCAGCTTTTCTGCTTCAGAGTGATCTTATCCCCCAAACTCAATGCAATACCTTGTGTTTTACTACGAATTCTGATATAACCAGTCAGCTTTCCATCAAGTTGTTTCTCAATACTTATATTCACCAGGGCATCTTCACCAAAGACACTTTTGGCATACAGATTGGCTGCTAGAAACCCACAATCCCCATCTAGAGCAGACCTGCAACACCAACTCCAAGCAAAGACATTTTAGTAAAGAGATCAATCACCAAAGCATAGCTTCAACAGACAGCTTCAGCAAGTAATAAATACAATAGATACTTACGGAGGGGTAAGGCATTTCATATTTGTGGAAGCTACAATGTGATTAAGAAACTCCTTTTCATCTTGAATATTTGTATTGACAGCAACCTATAAACAGCACAAGCACAAAAGGTGAAGCTAATATCTACATACAGTAGTTCACAACCTAGCAAGCTAACTTATCTGGTCTATTCAGTCCACGCTACACAGTCAACTTCAGTTTAACAAACTTGATTCGAACTCAAGTGCAATGCAATCAATCAAAATGGACCAAGGTAGAAGCTGCATAGAGCACAATACAAATTTCAAAATTTGGCCTGCTTAATATCTTTACTTGCTACAGAACCCACATTTGAGCCAAAAATTGGCATGTTTTGCTTTTGACCACCGCCTTTCTTTGCATGGAACCTTAATATTTCTCGGAACAAATGAAAGGCAGAATACATCATCTTTTCTGTTTAAGTTACTGAAAAATAATCGGATTATTATATCCTCCTAGAGACTTTAAACTTTCTCATCAGTTACCAAAACTCTCTCTCGAACCTTGCAAATATGTTATTCGTGCAGTTCAAGGTAATAAAGTAAACCATGCTAAAAAGGAAAGTTCGCCTGAGTTTCTGGCTATCTCAAAATAGCAGTTTACCACTGCATTTTAGAAGTAAAAATAATTGGATTCTTAGGATAATTGCAAACACAAGCGTAAAGAGTGCACGTTTTCATAAACCAAAGTGTTGAATGTGCAATCTTGGAGACGCCAGAAATCATACAGAGGAGAAAGAATAGTAGTTACCTTATTCTCCCATTCAAACTCAGCCCACATGTTCCTGAAAGTTACATCAGCACATGTTGCAGGTGAAATGTAGTCCATGATATCAATGTGTATGTCATTTAGAACCACGACATTCCTGTCAAGGACACTGGTAGTCTCATATACAATGTTACCAAAGATAACCCCAGTCTCAGTGGATGACACCTTAATATTTGCGCGTATCTGCTTGCTTGCCTCAGGAGCCAAAGTGTAATTCTGAGGGCGTTCAACAAGCTTCAAATCCCCCATTGTTGCCAACTCAAGACAAAGGTTCTGTAAAGTCTCATTTGTTCTATTAATAACAGTAACATCAAGTACTATGTCGTATTGGTGGACTGTCACATAGGCCTCTGCGTACACCGGATCACTGAATCCAGTTAACTGTAATACTCTGTTGAGCTTTCTAATGTTGTCACCGTCATTTGTAAACTCTCCTGTGGCTCTTTTAAGGTCATCTTGCACTTCATCCTCCAATTCAAGCTGGCTCATACCCTTTATGAAAACAAAACAATACAAAAACATATGAAGAAATTAAAAACATTCAAATGTACCAAACCCTTTGAACAGGTAGTTAATATGTTTGTCCACGAGCACATTTGTAAAAGACCATCTTGGAAACAACTAGTATGCCATCATCGCCCAAAAGGCAGACACAGTAATAATGTGTATTTGAGCTATTAAGCAGACAATTTCAGATAAATCAACATGATTCCTATGTTATAGTGAAGCACAAAGGCAACAGCATGGGAATGCAATCTCCACAAAGAATCTGTACATTATCCAAGGTGAAATGGTGTCACCTAGAGACAAAGCTTCCATTTCAACTGTGCTACAAAGAAAGAAACCTTGGTATTGACGGAGCAATGGTACTCCTTGCAGTTATGGTAAGTTCAACATATTTTTGCTCAACATCATCCTAAGTCTGGTAGCACTTGAACATGAGTTGTTTGATTGCCATCCTCATACCCTCCTGTTCTCTTATTGCAACACAATTTGGGCCCAAGCCTGAAATTTCAGAGCTTGGGCCCAAATAATTGGAGGGGAGATTTTTAATTTTGTATATCTCATATCTGATTGATTGCTTCGAAAAATCATTTGAAACAATAACATCTCAATAGGAAATCTTGAAAGAGTTTATTTAAGCCCTTTTAATAAAACTTACCATGCATCTGTCCAAGGAATCAAGCCATACATCACAAAGAGCAGAAGTCAAAAGAAAGGCCCTCCTATCATCAGGTAAAAGTCATTGCTAAAGTTGGGATCATCATATTGACTAGGTGAAGCTGGCTCAATGAATCTACCAAGCATTTGTTGAGCTAAAAATGCATTAGCTAAATTTATTAAACAGCCTCAAAATTCAATTAATTAATGAGCTAAAATTTTATTAAAAATAAACGTGTTCCCAAAGAGTATCTATCCCATAAGCACAATCCGTGAGTGGGAGGACCCAAACTTTCCATAAATAGGTGCTTCCCTCCATCCAGCCTCAATCTTGTTTTTGCAGCTTGCAAGTGCCAAAGCTTTGCTGTCCACACCCTGTACGCAAACGATATCTCAGCCGAAGCTGTCCACCATTGCTGTCCATCAACTGAAGCCTGCTGTCCAGCCTTCTACTGCAGATTGCTGCTGTTTCCAGCCCATATTGTCTGCTGTTGATCAGGAGACTGCTGCCAACCCTTTCTCCTATTGTCACCAGCTGCCACATGCAGAAAACTGCTGCATTTGCAGTCTGCAGCTGCCAACCAGCCTGCCAGGTCATCAACTGTGACATTAATGTGACATTAAAAGTGATATTTAATGTCACGTTAAGGTCACAAATATGGAATGTGACATTAAAGTGACATTTAATGTGACATTAAGGTGAATCTAGGGGAACATGCACGAGAATGACCGTCCGGGCTCTTGGGCGCTCGAACGGGGTTAAGGGAAGCCTAGAGAGTAAGAGAGTCCAAGAATAGTAGGACTCCAAAGAAGTGGACGGCTGGCAAAGGAATACGGGTGAGAGGTGCCAGCACTTATCTAGGCGTGGTTGGGAGGAGAAGAATCACTCGTGCTCAGGATTTTTTTCATCGTTTTCCCTCTGTCTTCCCGAAGCCATCTTTAATTGGTATCAAAGCCTATGGTTCAACGTCAGATCGTCAGTCGTTCGTCAGATCATCAGTCGTCCGCCAGGTCGTCAGAACTTCGCAAGGTCGCATGAGTACTGGCCGAAAAGAGGCGCCGTGAAAACGCGACGGGCCGTGAAGAAAAAAAAAAGAAAAAAAAGTGAGACGTGCCACCTCACATAAATGTGACACGTTACGGGCAGGAAAAAGGTTCAGGCGAAACGACCAGGCGTGGGGTCGCGAGGATCAGGCGTGGGGTCGCGATGAAACGTGACACGACTGCAGTAGACGGAGGCGAAATGTGAAACGTGACACGATTGTTGTCACGACTGCTGTGAGATGGACATGACACGACTGTTGTCACGACTGCTGTGAGAGGGACAGAAGAATGTCATACACGACTGAATTCGGGAAATTGAATTTCCAGCATGACTGCTTTACTACTCTAATCTGGGAAGATAAAATTTGTTCATTACTCTTCGGGCTTCTTTCCAAACCAACAACCACCGCCTGCCATTAAAATCAGGGAAGTACTTTACTTTGTATGCAAATTTCTTATTTTTGCTTTCCAATTCCAGTGTATTAATGGCAGAAAAAGGGAAAGAAAGGGTAATGGAAATCCCCATGAACCAAAAATACAAGAAGAACAATGGGAAGAATTTTTTGCTACGCGAGAGCAATTCGATGATCTTACTGCTCGTGTGCAAACTCAGGGGGTTCAAATGGAATTTTTAACTCAAACACTTACTGAAATAAAATCTCAATTAACTTTATTGTTGGAAAGAGATAAAAATAAGATAGAAATCTCAGATGTCCCATCTTCGTCGAAAGATTTAGATGTGACTATGCGAGATCCTAAGGAACCCCAACCTTACCATAAATTGAGGGATAATCCAGTTCTAAAGGATATGAAACCACCTCAATTTTACGGGGAGGAAAAAGATAGGAATAAAGACACAATCTTTAATTTCCTCCAAAAATGGGAAGATTTACATAAATTAAAAAATACCCCACCACATCTCCAAGCACTGGAGGCTAGTTTAACTTTGGGGCCCAAAGCATATAAGTGGTGGCGAACTTTAAAGGAGGCGAATAAAATACCTGAAACTTGGGCTCAATTTGAATCTGTCTTTTTGAAAGAATTTCTTCCTGAAAATGAAATGGAAAGAAATTGGAAAGATTGGGATTATGTCAGACAAAAGGGAAGACCCCTGCTGACATATCTGGAGGAATATCGTGAGATAATCCTCAAACTGGAAGGAATAGATGAATTCCAAAAAACAAGAGGATTCATTAGGGGACTAGATAAAACTTGTAAAAAGGAAGTAAAACGGAGTTTACCTAAGACGTTGGAAGAGACAATTAAATTTGCATTAATTCATGAAGATAGTATGCGTCCAGGTACACTCACTAGTCTCATTGATACGGAGCCCAAGTCTAAGGAATTGGAAACCTCAAAATTTGTGGGCAAATTTAAAAGGAAAATGCCATTTTTTAAGGGTAAAAAACAACCTTTTGAAAAGAAACCATATATGAGGCCAAAGTTAAGTCCTGATGACTTTGATAAGGCCAAAAAAGAAAAGTTGTGTTTCAATTGCCTATCCCCTAACCATGCTGCTTGGAATTGCCCTCAAAAGAAAAAGGGGGAAGACAAAGGAAAGGATAAGGACAAGGGCAAGGGAAAAGAAAAACAAATCCATGTAGTGCAGACCTTAGAATTAAAGGGCCATGAAAAGTACAAATCTTTAGAGGTCTTGCACATGGATGTACAACATAAGTGTTGTATGTCAACTTCTATGTGGCAGCCTACTTTTGGGCCACATGATTTACTTAGAGTACATGGATTGATAGCTGGAAAAAGGGTTAGAGTCATGATTGATGACTCTGCCACACATAATTTTATAAATTATGCACTTGTCAAAAAATTGAAACTTCCCCAACAAAAGAGTGGGCATCAATATATTGTTTGTATGATGCAAGGCCAAGACAATAAAATATAGGATACAATGGTATCCAATTTGGAAATTGAGATTCAAGGATATAAAGATAAACTTGATTTCCAAATAATGAACATGGAAAGAGCTGATATTGCTCTAGGGAGGGAGTGGCTATGGGGATTGGAACCATCCTTAAAACGTAGCTATCACCATAATACACTGGAATTTGAAAGGGATGGTAAGACTTTTGTCATTCAAGGTGAACATGAAGTATCTAATAATCCTTTGCTGTGTTCTACTGAAGTTCAGAAGCTGATAAAGAAGGAAGTTTGTGAGGTATATATGCTATGGTCTCTTCCTGTACAGAATACTTTTACTTTCTGTAATATAAAGCAACAATTTTCTTATGTTTGTGAGTTGAATGTTAATAATGAATTGAATAGTTTGTTAGATGATTTTAAAGATGTGTTTCCTTCCGATTTACCAAGTGGCCTTCCACCAGAGAGGGGTGATATAAATCACCCAACTGATATAAATAAGGATACACACCCAATTTCAAAACCACCGTATAGGTTAAGTGAAACACAGCATCAAGAAGTTGAAAGACAAATTAAGGATTACCTGGATAAAGGGTTTATTCAACCCAGTAATTCACCTTGGGCTTCACCAATTTTATTGGTAAAGAAAAAAGATGGTTCTATGCGACTTTGTGTTGACTATAGAGCACTTAATAAAATAACGGTGAAGAATAAATTTCCTATGCCCAGAATGGAAGATCTTTTTGATCAATTGCAAGGGGCAAAATTCTTCCCAAAGATAGATTTAAGATCAGGCTATCACCAAATAAGAATTAAGGCACAAGATGTTTCCAAGACAGCATTTCGTACTAGATACGGGCATTATGATTTTTTGGTGATGCCTTTTGGCCCCACTAATGCACCAGCTACCTTTATGAAGCTGATGAATAGTGTTTTACGGCCCTATCTAGGACATTTTGTAGTAGTCTTCTTGGATGATATCTTGATCTTTAGTAAATCAAGAGAAGAACATTTGGAACACTTACAATTAGTATTCCAACTGTTAAGAATACATTCCCTTTATGCGAAGAAAACTAAATGTGAATTCTTTGCACAAGAGGTCAAATATTTGGGGCATATTATCTCAAAAGAGGAAATCAACATGGATCCAGAAAAAGTAAGGGCAATTATTGAATGGCCACCTCCAAGGAACCTGGAAGAGCTGCAGATCTTCCTAGGTTTATCTGGATTTTATCGTAGATTCATTCGAGATTATGCCAAAATAGCTGTTCCAATGACAGACCAACTTAAAGGGAAAGGGAAAAGTTTTAATTGGGGAACAGATCAAAATGAAAGTTTTCAAAAACTTAAGGTAGCTATTGCTACAGCTCCAGTATTATTAATAGTGGATCCCAATAAACCATTTGTGGTTAAAGCTGATGCCAGTGATAAGGCGATAGACGCGGTCTTATTACACGAAGGTCGACCAGTTGCTTTTGAAAGCAAGAAATTAGATCGTGCAAAACAGAATTATTCTGTTTATGAGAGGGAGTTGTATGCAATAGTACATGCAATGAAGAAATGGAGGCACTATTTATATGGTGCCAAACTTTTGATTTTATCGGATCATGAAAGCATTAAGTGGCTTAATGATCAACCGGATTTACACGGGCGTAAAGCCAGATGGGCCGAACTCCTCCAAGAGTTCGACTATGAGATAAGATATAGAAAAGGAAAATATAATATAGTAGCTGATGCACTCAGTAGAATGCCCATCATTAATGAATTGAGTTTTACTCAGTTCACTTCCAATTTGCTTGAATCTTTAAAAGGGAAATGCCAGGTTGATCCGGCATATTCCAACATATGGGAAGCAATAAAAAATGGGGATCCAAATGAAAGTGCTTCTACTGAGGAAGGAATATCTGAGGATGTTCAACAAGGAAATGGAGCATCAGGGGTTGCTCAAACTGGATTCAAGTGGAAGAATTTTACCATTGATAATGGTTATTTACTCTACAAGGGTAGGGTGTGTGTCCCGAAAGATACAGAAATAAGGCGCCAGATACTCTTTGAGTGTCATGATACCCCTAGTGCGGGACATCCTGGAGTTAGTCTTATTAAAAGGCAGTTCTATTGGCCTGGAATGAATAAGGACGTCCTTGACTATGTAGTCAAATGTAATAAATGCTAGGTTAATAAAGCTGAAAGATTAAAAATGGGAGGACTTCTCCATCCACTAGAAATTCCTTCGAGAAAATGGGAGAGTATCTCCATGGATTTTATTGTTGCTTTACCTAGAACACAGAAGGGGCACGACTTTGTGTGGGTGATTGTGGATAGGTTAACCAAAATGGCTAGGTTTATTCCAACTTCAACTGATGTTAAAACACCAGAATTGGCTAGATTGTTCATAGAGAACATATACCGATTGTATGGCCTTCCGGCAAATATAGTTTCTGATCGGGATAGAAAATTTGATAGCCATTAGGAAATTGGATACTAAACTTAGCATGAGTACGGCGGATCATCCACAAACAGATGGGCAAACTGAAAGGGTTAACCAAATTCTTGAAGATATGCTTAGGGCATATGTAAGTAAAAGGCAAACTAATTGGGAAGAGTATTTACCGATAGCAGAGTTTGCATATAACAGTGCCAAGCACTCTTCCACTGGATATAGTCCATTTATGTTAATGTATGGGTTTCAGCCCAGAGCTCCTTTTGCAGTAGGACTGCATAAGGAAAAGGTTCAGGCAGCTAAAGACTTTTTGGAGGATATGAATAGTATGTTAAAATTTGCTCAAGAAAATATTAAAAAAGCTCAAAATCGAGCTAGAGCATATGTAGATCCTCATCAAAGAGACATCTCCTTTGAGGAAGGAGAATTGGTCTATCTTAAGGTGCCTGAACAAACTAAAACTATGAAAAAGGAACAATGTCCAAAGCTTTCACCAAGGTATTGTGGTCCTTTCATAATACTTAAAAGGGTGGGAGAATTGGCTTACAAGCTCCAACTACCTGTTAGTAGTAAAATACATCCAGTTTTTCATGTAAGTAAATTAAGGAAGAAGCTGGGTGATTTGGATAATCTAATCTTAAATGATGATATTGAGGAGCTATTCTATGACCAATCTAATCCACATGAACCAGAAAAAATATTAAATGTTCGTAATAGACGAACAAGGAATACTATTTATCAGGAATATTTGGTTAAGTGGAAAGATTGTTCAGAAGAAAGTTCAACATGGGAGCGAGTAAGTACTTTAAAGAAAAGGTTTCCCGATTTACAGTATTCCTTCCAAGTATCGTTTTCGAGGACGAAACCGATTCTTAAGGGGAAGGAAATGTGACATTAAAAGTGATATTTAATGTCACGTTAAGGTCACAAATATGGAATGTGACATTAAAGTGACATTTAATGTGACATTAAGGTGAATCTAGGGGAACATGCACGAGAATGACCGTCCGGGCTCTTGGGCGCCCGAACAAGGTTAAGGGGAGCCTAGAGAGTAAGAGAGTCCAAGAATAGTAGGACTCCAGAGAAGTGGACGGCTGGCAAAGGAATACGGGTGAGAGGTGCCAGCACTTATCTAGGCGTGGTTGGAAGGAGAAGAATCACTCGTGCTCAGGATTTTTTTCATCGTTTTCCCTTTGTCTTCCCAAAGCCATCTTTCATCAACAAACCTGTATTTTACTGTTTCTGCCACCGTCTCAGCCTGCCACATCACGAGGCAGCTGCGTTTTGCTGTTCCAGGTCCACAGTGAGCTACTGCATCATCATCATCATCTACGTTTACAGTTTTCTCTCTCCTCTCTGCCTATCTCAGACACTCACAGAGGCTGCCTTGCTGTGTTTCAGGATCTGTCGGTATGACAATCTCTAACTCATACTCACTGCTGTAGTCCTCAAGACAAGGGAGTTCAAGGGTCAATATGTCAAAGTGCAGCGAATGCAAAAACGTATGGACAAGATCGAAAGACAATGAACACAAGAGAAGAGGGAGAGAAAAAAGAGAGAGAAGAATGCAAAAATCTGCAGTAAATGAATGCTGAAATGAAGAGGGAAGATATACAAATGGGCTGTTGAAGTATTTCCTTGATCCGATCTCTCTCCACCACCTAAAGACACAAGTAAGAAGGGCAAGCAGGCTGCCTACAATATATAGCAAGAAATAATGCCATAAACAAATCAGGCAGCCAGAACACTGACTGACCAGGTAATAAATGTTGCCGACTGCTGTAGGAAACCATAAAATAACCTACGATGATCAGCCTCTAGCTGCCACATGGTACAGCCGCTAACTTATCTCATGGTCAACTTGCCCAAGAAATGGTGACTCTATCTAGTGACTATACCCGAGAGAACTAACTGCATCAATTGTAGCCCAAGAATGCTAGTCCAAGGGATGACTAATCTCTAACACCCCATCTTAGATCCTGGACGTAGCATAAGGCTCAGGGATCTAGAGTGCTATTGAAGAACAACCTAAGGAAATGCCTTCATGAACAAATTTGCCAAATTATACTTTGTCTTACAGTAAACTACATCAATAGTCTCATCCAAGATCTTTTCTCGAAGGAAATGGTATTGTATCTCAATGTGCTTCGAACCACTATGAAACACACGGGTCTGTGCAAAAGCAATGCAACTCTCATTGTCGCAATGAAGTATCGTAGGACCTATCTATAGTGGTAGCCAAGCTCTCCTAGTAACCTCCAAAGTCGCACTAACTCACATTTGCAATGAACCACCTTGGGTTCACTCATGAACCCGGACAACAAACCTACAAGAAAGCACAAATCAACCCGAGTGTAAGAAGCCATATCAAGGACCTAATCAATTGCCTGAAGCGAGAGGCATCCAACATTGATGAATCTCCATGGATCGTAGCCTTCCGGTTTTGACCGAGGAGTAGAAATAGCCTTATATTCCTCCATCTCAAACGTAGCCAAAAGCTCCTGCACATGCCACTATTGGGAGATGAAAATCTCCCTCAGAGTCTACAAATCTCATGACCTAAAAAGAAACGGAAAACATCCATATCCGTCACCTCAAATACCTCAAGTAGTGCCTCCTTCATCTGCTTGACCATTTGGGCATACTCACCTATCAAGATGAGATCATCCACATAAAGCACAAATAATGTGTGCCCTCCTGCTAAGGTGTAGACATACAACTATGAATGGGAAGAGGAATGCCAATATCTTAACTACCCCTTGGAAAAACGAGTATATCTTCTCATTCCAAGCACATGGAGCCTATTTGAGGCCATAAATGATCTTCTTCAACCTATACACATGTCCATCAAATGAGAAAAAGCCAAGAGGCTCTCAACATAGATCTCCTCCTCAAATCATCATTAAGGAAGGCAAACTTCATATCAAGTTAATAAACCGGCCATATTCTATGGCTAAGGGAACTCAATATTATCTTCACTACAAGGCACTTCCTAGAAAGTTTATTGCAATTACAGAAGTGCATTCACACATGGAGTTGTGGCACAAACATCTTGGACACATGAGCCAAAAGGGTTTACAAGCACTTTCTTCACTTGGAAGAGTTGATGTGAAAAACTCAAAGCTTGACTTTTGTATTGATTGTATTTTGGGAAAACATATAAAGAGTTCGTACTCTCATGGAGCCTCTACAAAGGCATGTATTTTGGATTTAGTCCATTGTACCATGCCAATAAGAACAGACAAATTGGGGGGGGGGGGGGGGGGGGGGGGGGGGGTTATGTATCTAAAGATTTCAATAAGTTTTGTAATGTCAATGGGATTAAATGGGAGCTTACAACTCCTTATAATCCACCATCTAATGGTGTGGCTGAGCAAATAAATCGCACTTTATGTGAGAAGATTCGGAGCATGCTGTCCACAGCTAATCTCCCGAAAGCACTTAAAACCGCGGTGCATATTTGCAACCGATCTCCACATCATGCACTTAAAAGTGGCATCCCCGAAGAGGTTTGGTCTAGTAAACCTACTTTATATGACCACTTAAGGGTCTTTAGCTGTGATTAGTATGTACATGTACCTGTCGATAGTAGAACCAAACTTTACATGAAATCCCACAGAGACATCTTCATGGGTTATGGAGATGAAGGTGAAATGGGCTATAGAGTTTAGGTTCCAAGCATGAAAAAGGTGCTGCGCAACCAAGATGTGGTATTTAATGAGTCAAAGCTACTGAAAAATGCCATATCTAGTGATTAGGACAAAAAAAAAGTAAAATTTCAGCATGATCAATCACTTGACAAGCCATCAGCCACTGAAAATTCAGCTTCATTTAATGTTGGTTATGATATTAGCGTATTATCATTGAGCCAGATGAAAATGGGCAGCAAAGGGATGCTGAAAATCAATTTGGGCAACAAAATCAACGTGCTGAAAATGAATTACAACCAACAACCTGAAAATGAATTACAGCAACCTAAAAATGCAGTTCAGAAGCCAGATAATGAGGAAATTGACATTACTTTGGATGTGAATCCATTACTCGATAACACAGATCATTGGGTGAGAAGGTCTACAGCATTTTACTCATAGATGAGGGTGAGCCTCTCACATATAAAGAAGTATTATCATGTGAGTTAAAGAAAAGTGAAGATGGGCAAATTTTCTCTCTATGTTTCATTTTCAAACTATACATATTGATGGTAAAAATAACGTTATGGCTGATGTATTGTCACATAAGCCACAAATTTCAGTCGTCAACATGGTTTATCACAAAGTTGGATACCATAAAAGAGCAATATGTTGTTGATTCGGACTTCGCTAATGTTTATAATCAGCTTTGCAATGGCCAGAGCCATGAACACTTTGTGCCAAGAGATGGATTTCTGATGATACATGGATGATTGTATATCACCAAGCAATTAAGGCCCAGAGTTATCAATGAAAGTCATGCTTCTCCATATGCATAACACAGAGGTATTGATGCCACAATCAAGGCAATGAAGCATTTCTTTTATTGGCCAGCTTTAAGACATAATGTAGAGCAGTTTGTCAGGATATGTATCGTGTGTCAGAAGGTAAAGCATGATAGGCAAAAGACGTCAGGTTTATTGCAACCCTTGCCTATTCTAAATAGGCCTTGGCAAAGCATTGCAATGGACTTTATTTTTTAGCTTCCTAGGACACCTACAAGGAATGATGGATATAGACTATCATTTGCAAGTTTAGCAAACAAGTCCATTTCATTCCAATGAGGAAGAAAATAAAGGCTGATCATATGGCACAATTGTTTTTCCAGCACATCTTTAAGTACCATGGTATGCTAGAGTCAATTGTTAGTGATCAAGGCCCTCGGCTAACCATTTTATTTTAGAAGGGATTGTTTGAGAATATAGGTACCATGCTGAAATTCTCATTATCCTTCCATCCGTAGACAGATGGTCAATCTACGAAAGTAAATTCCACAGTGTTAGATCTTTTGAGATGCTATATTTCAAACCACAAGACACTATGGGAGTAATATCTGTCCTTGGTTGAGTTTACTGACAACAACACAATGCATAGTTTCACTAGCAAAGCTCCATTTGAGGTGGATGAGGATGACAAGAAGGTACCACCAATCTTGCAAACTAAGGATAAGATCTTTGAGGCTGACCGTTAGGTGGAAAACTTGGATGCAACCTATGCAAAGATAAAGTATGCACTTCAGAGATAAAAGGAAAAGCAAAAGAGAGCAACTAATCATTATAGATATGCTTTGCAATTTGTAGAGGGCGATTATATATTGCTGTATTTTGAAAAGGCAAGGCTGAAAAATATGAAAGGAAGAAAAAAATTGTATCCGAAGTTGAGTATGAGACACTATGGGCCCTTCCAGCTGTTAGAGAAGATCAAGGATGTAGCCTATCAATTGAAATTTCCTCCACATTGGTGGAAACACAATGCCTTTCATGTCAGTTTGTTAAGGCATTTTCATGTGATGTGCTAGAGAATATATCTGCAGAAATTCAGCCTGAGGTTGAGAAGCTAGATGAGATTTTGGTGCCCAAGCAAATTTAGACACATAGGGTAAGAAAGGTCAAAGGTAAAGTTTCTAGGAGAGTGTGAAATCTCAAGATTATTTACCAATGGATACCAAATGGATGAAAGAGGATGACTTGGCACACCATCCCTAGTTATTGCAACTTTACCTAGATGCCTTTCAATTAGCCCCAGCTTTAGTTCGAGCTCAGTCAAGTTCAGCAGAGCAGGGATCTGGAGTATTGCCTGATGCTCAAGGAAAAGGTAGCACTTCCACTTCGCCAGTTGTGGATAGCTCTCATATGTAGTGGATCTCCAATGTATTTAGCATGCATCCAAGGTATTGTGTTGATACTATGTTTGCCATGAGGTCACTACTTAGTGCATGAGGTCACTACTTAGTGAACTAGTCACTATGAGATGTATGCAAATGAGTATGAGTTTTACCCGAATACTGGACCTATACTTTCGCATTAGCTTATGATCAATTTGGCATGAATTTTGCCTAAATTTTAAGAAAAAAATTCCGATTAGTTTTAGCTCAATTTTTTATCAATTTAAGAACCGTTTATGGTTACTTTTGGAATCAGTTTTTGTATTGATTGCTCGTCAGTTTTTGCAATGAGTTTGTGATTAGTTTGGAATCACATTTGCAACAATTTGTGATCAGTTCTCAGATCAGTGAGTGATCAGTATAAGATTAGATTATGCTTAGTTTTCAATGGTTTACAGCTAGTTCCATGGACAGCAACATGTTAGTAAATGCAACTAATAGTTTCAGCCATGGTTTATGCAAAATTGAAGCTTTTCTATGGTAGATAGTCAGAACAATTGAGAAACATGAGTTATGGATGCAACCATTGAGTTATTAGCAACAATTTTGGATTGATTTTCAGTTTTATGTTATGTATATGCTAGCTGAAAATTTTTAATAGGTTTGGGGCATGTAGCATGGTTGGACAACAGTGTGCAACATTGTGACTATGATGCCTTATGGAAATTCCAATGCAATATGCTTTTCTTTGGCATAATGCAAAGTAATCGAGGACAATTGCAAGGATTTCAAGGGGAAGGTTTGTCACAGGGACGTGAAATTTTGATATGCTTTAATCTTGCTGATAACATTTGATTAAGTTATTAATCAAATGTACAAGGTTATTTAGCACATGCAATGCACATGGCAATTATTTCATGGTAACAAGCTAAGGAACCCAAGGATGCAATGGGTGTCAAAGGCAAAAGTTATAATAAGTTATGTCATTTGGGCTTTGGGGGTCAGTTTGTGTTAGTTTTAACCCTAGGACAGTTATTTGGCCAACAAGTGTTGGTGGTAACACTAGGGACTAGCATTAATTAATTAATTAATGCTAGTCTAAGAGTCAATAGAGGTTGGGGACCACTCCAGGTTGCAAATGGTCTGGCCAATTTAATTATCAATGGACATTCAATTTTGGGCAGAGTCAAAAGGACTGAAATTAATTTTCAAGATTATTTAATTTCAAAATTTAATTAAATGACTAGATAATGCTGAAAAATGGATTTAGAAGACTACCACTTGGCAAAAATGCCCATGCAAACTGAGAAAACGTTTTTGGGAGCAAGTCTCAAGCATTCAATTAGTTTACAGCTTCAGAGAGAGAAAGTGTGTGTGTATGTGCTACTAGTCCATTTTCTAATCAAAGAACAGCAATTTTCTCTAGAAGACAGCCATCTAGGGGCCTCAACAAGTAGAACATAGTAAGGAGTCACCTTCCAAGGGTTGGCAACAACATTGCTAACTAGGTGACAACATTTTGGAGGTGTCTAGTAATAGTGACTGCATTAAATGCAAGCTCGAGCATGTAGCAGGTAGAATTTAGGATTCTCTCGCAAAGAAAATCAAATTTCTCTCTCATCTTGGCTTTCTCTCACCTTCTCCAACCTATTCTCAGGAGATCTCAACATTTCTCAACCATTTTGAGCATATCTCAACCAAATTTAGTGGACAACAAAGAGATCTCTGTTGTAAACCCTAAATTTTTACAGGCATTGTATACTGAATTCAGCACCTGAAATTTGTGTAATTGTTAGGAAATTGAGATACCAACCCATTCACTGTAATCTAACCATCACCGACTACAACCCATCACTATCCAACCCTAGGCGGCCTATTTTCAATCATCCCCTTGCTATTTGGAGGTCCCCATTTGCTACATCGTCATAGCACCTAATTAGCTTGCGTTTTCAGCATCTAGTGCCAAAGGACATACCACTGTCATCTATCCCACTGAGCAATTACTGCAGTACCTACGTTTTTGCTGCCCAATAGGCCGTCTACATCAGCAAACATCTCTCTTGTTGTCGCCTCAGTTCCCTAACACTCTGGTGATCAGCATTTGGTGTGTTTTGCACTCCGACTAGTGGTCACAACGCTTGGGATCCATCTCCAGTGGACGTCACTCTCCGACACTACATTGCTCTATCCTTGGGCAATCTATACACTCTTACATTCATTTTCAGCATTCATTCACTTCAAAGTTTCTTCTCTCTGTGTTTGAGTTTTGAGTTTTTGCACTTTGTGTTTAGGGTTTGAGTTTTGCTTGTCTCTGTTTGAGTTTTTGTGTTTCAGTCTTGGTCTTACATATTGTGTTTCCTCAGTGCAAACCCTAGCATATCTTCACACCTACTACGTCATCAAGCAGCCTGCATTTTATTGTTTCTACTATTATCTCAACCTACCACATCACCAAGCAACTGTGTTTTGTTGTTCTAGGTCCACAGCAAGCTGCCATGTCATTATCATCATCATCTGCGTTTGCAATTCTCTCTCTCCTCCCTGCCTATCTGTCCACTAATCCAGTATCCACTATTGTGTTTGCTCTTTCCCAGACACACAGAGGCTGCCTTCCTCCGTTTCAAGATCCATTAAGAATACGACACACTCTCCAACTCATACTCTCTATCCCGATCCTCGAGACAAGGGAGTTCAAGGGTCTATATTATTCACTGCATGGTGTATTTGTTGCATTGAGCATTGTATTCTATTCATTATTCATTCTTCATTATTCACCATGTTTATTGTCTCTAAGGTACCCTAACCATAACTGTGTTCTTTATCAATCTATGTGTTTGTCGTACAATTGTTTTTGTGTTTCCTATGGTAGAGTATTGCTTCTCAATCTCCTAACTCATAATTTATGCTAAAAAGGTGTAATCATGTTGTCAAGAAATATGTCATGTTGTAACTAAGTGAAAAGATACCTCCACTTGCATTTGTAATGACTAGAAATGAATCATTAAGATCAAGCACACCTAAAACTCAATGAGAAGCATAAAAAGATCCCTCCACTTGCATTTGTAATGAGTAGAAATGAATCACTAACATTAGGCACATCTAAAACTCAATGCACATCTAAAACTCAATGAGAGACGTAATTTTCAGCTCCTTTAAGGTAGCGACAACGTGCTCAAACCACATCTCAGCAAGTCCCTCTTTTGCATCCTATGTATGTATGTAGGTAATGTCATGTATGCATAACACTCCGCATACCCTCTCGCATCAACAAAAGGCAATCAAACTATTAGTCCAAAGAGGATGCACAACTCATGCACATCTTCTGGTGTTAGCCATGTTATGATCCCCATGACCTTTTCAAAATCCACATGACACCTGATAAATGGCATGCCCCAAATGTGAGATATCCACCATAAAGAATTCCTTCTTTCCCAACAAAGGAGTCAACTTGTTCTCACTAGGTTCGAGGCGTATCCAAAGATTTAAGAGGCCTACTATGAACGAAAATATCATCAAGGGAAAAATAACCATTTAAACAAAAGGTTGGAGGATCCTTGCCATCATCCAAAAGAATGTTACTATGCATTGGCTAATCCAAAAGGTCAAGATCAACAGCTCAACTAACCGAAAGGCATCTAAAATATGGTATTGTGCAAATCTTGTAAGAGTAATTCGAATCTGATGGTGGCCAAACTTCAAGGTTGATGAAAATGGTTGCGGTCACTACCCCAAATGTCAAATATACAACAAAACGATTTTATTCTTTTTCCAAAAAAGGACTCAACTTGCTCTCACTAGGTTCAAGGCCTACTATAAACAAAAATACCATCGAGGAAAAAATGACCATTTAAAAGAATGGTTGAACATCATCCAAAGCAATGTTGCTAATGCATTTGATTACCTCAAACAAACTGAAAGCTGTCTCAAATATTGTCTTATGTACATCTTCTAAGAGTTGTTTGAATTCAATGATGACCAGCTTGCTAAGTGGCACACAATTCACATACAAGTGCAAGCTGCTATTCTTCACAAGCATCATCTCTTCCATCCATGCCTTGATTGCCCACCAAGCTAATCATCAAGAAATATACTTCACTACCAGATGCTCATTTGGACCAACTAACAAGTGTGAACATCTTCGGCAAACTCAATCAAGGTAAAATTAGAATATATATTCAAGAAGGCACTCCGGAATTAAGAACTTAAAGAGTGTTTGGTTTTGCCCTAAATCTCACAATTGCAGCCACAACCTCTACAAATTTATAAGTTGATGAGTGGATTGTTTCAGCCGTACTTGGGCAAGATAATCATTGCTTTCCTTGATGACAACTTGATTGCCAACAAGTTTCACCACAAAACATTAGAACCTGTTGGTTTGCAAGCATTAGGAGCACCTATTGATTTGTTTAAGATAAATACAAAAGAAGCATGTCTAACTCAACTTGAAAAATGGTGATTTGTTCATGTTGAAGATATCTCAAAGAAATTGGCACATAAAGCAGATTCCCGCAAATGTCTTGAGTTCTAAACATTGTGCACAAGTCACTTCCAAATTTTGATTGGATAGAAGTCACAATACACCAAGCTCCATCCATGGGCATGGGCAGGCAATCACAAGCAACAAATGCATGGGAGGTTGAACAAGGGATGACATGGCACTTGCGCAAGTTCCCAAACAGCAAGTTGGCATACTGCCAATCAGACTGCTGGTCAGCCAGTGCCATGGGGCAAATTGTCAATCGGCCAATGATGGGGCTTATCCTATAAGAGGCCACTCCTCTCTCCATCATCATCAGTAGATCAGATAGGTAGACAGTACAACTTACAAGTTCATGGACAGTGTGCCAGACCACAAGTGTCCATGGCTGATTGTAGAACTGTCCAAAGCCGGAGAGCAAGTGTATACTGCAGGGAAAAAAAGTGCAAGTATACGTGAGATAGCATATGGGCTTGTGTACAGCATGGATCTACTGTTGATAGCCTTTCCCCTCTTGTATACATCATAATGGCTGCTATGATGCATGACTAGTGGACCTTTCAAGATTTCAGAATTTGGACAGCGGTAACTTTAGTCTCAGTCTCAACAAGACACATTGTCACTTCAAGAAGTCTAGAAGTGCTCCTTTTTCCTCAGCAGTTACTAAGACCAGGATATGCTTGGGGAGAAGAAAAGCAGATGGTGTAATTCATGGCATTCATTGTAATTCATGGCACTCATTGGACATATCAAGTGATCTCCTCTCCAGTGAAGGTATTTTCTTGACTTCTAGAAAGACTTCACAAGACGGTGGGACTACAGCCTTCTAACACTTGTCTGTGTGATGTTGAGTATGCACAGTAAAAAGAAATGTCTAGATCCCTTGCTAACCGAAGTTGCCTTCATGACATGATGTGCCTCTGTCGTGCAAGAAACTATGATCCTTGACACCTACACTTTTCACCCTTACTATTGCTGAGCAATCAAAAATAGAGGACTCAAATAACAAAAAATTAGCATGCATTTTGGCCTAATTTAAGTAAGACAAACGTCCCCAAAAGAATTACTCAATAAAAAGGCATTTTGTTTTCAGCACTTGGACATCCCTTGCGACACCCTTGGTCTGATGCCTTGGTTTCTTTGGGGTGGACCTTTTGCATAAAAAGAGGATACCTGCAGGTCATCGCCAACTGCCTTTCAGCCTTTCGTAATCATTTCCTGCTACCACCTGCTATTTTCCACCTGTACCACCTGCTGTAGCCTGTGTTTTCACTTGTGCAGCCTATGTTTTCTACATACAGTGGACAGACAGCTGTCATGATCACTTGGCCATCACTGCTGCTGCTTGGGCTCTGTTTTTCAGCCAGCATACCTGCGGTTGCTGCCCCAAGTCTCCATCAACATCTTGCTGATCAGGACAGGGTTCCAATCCCCCTCCACTACTGACCACATCATCATCAGCCCCAAAGAAATGCTACTGCTGTGTTTTACAATCTGTCTCAAGTATGGCACACTCTCAGAGCTATTCTCGAAGTTCCAACACCAGTCTCAGCTCCCCTCTGTCCTGAACCTTGAGACACAAAGGTTCAAGGACCCATTGTATCATCTACACTTCTATACACTCATCTTCATTGAGCATTCATCAAATTGTGCTCATCTTGTTGTCGTAATGTTTCATTAGATTGTGTTCATCTTGTTGTCATACTGTTTGCGTCTCTCTATGTTTGCCCTAGCATTTCTTTACACCTCTGCTCCTTGTGCACCCTTCATTTGTACCTCACATCATTCATTATCATTCAACAGATTCTTCCTCTCCTTTTTCACTTCACATTCTTGTCTAGTTCACTATGAGTTAGTCGTGTTTGTACACTCTCTATTTGATGATTAAAGAATGGCTATGTATTTGTCAGAAATCACAAAAGCAGCAGGACTTGAATGTTGACACAGCACAAAGCAAGAGTCAGCTAAAAGGACACCATTTAAGAGTCAGCCCATCAATATTCTTCTCACTGGGATCAGACTACCACCAGCCCCATTTGAGAGATTAAGTCTTTGAAAGACCACAACATGCATCAAATTATCAAACAACTAAAGAGAGGCAGAACAACTAAGTTAAGGGCACATGGCAAGCAAATTTGTGAAAGAAAATCCCTGTTTCCTCCAAGGTTGGAAATCGGATAGATTTTGGGATGCCAATTTAAGAGCATTGGCAAGGCAGGTTTAGAAGTGGCTGCTAGGTAGCTGTATGACATGCTTGCTTTCCATGTTCATTCAACATGCATCAATAAGCGATTTCAACATGATTGGGAAAAAGGAGCCATTTTAACCATGCATCTAGCGGCTTTCACGGATAACTACATTAATCTGCAGCATGGATCACAGGTGATGCATTCAACTGCAGAAGTCTTTCCACAAAAAAATGAACTTGAAATATACCAAAAGTTCCACATTGATAAAAGCAGCCACTCTAGCATGAAGGTTAATAAATATTTCAGATTCTCTATGCATACCTTTCTACTCTTCAAGTGGTAAAAGTCAATCAAGTCATCAGGCTGGGCATGTGTGATCTGTGCCTTTGCCTTGGTCTCTTCAGTTTCTCTGTGCTGCTTATCTGTAATCATTTTCACAAAACTTTCACGGCAACTGTGTAGCCAGACTTTCCTCATCATGTCAGTTGGACTTGATAAAACCCTGATACAAAGGGTAATCCGATCATAGGAATCATCATCAATTGGATGGGAAAGCACACTTGATTGACCAAGACTTAGCATGGAGACCATGATTAAAAGAGCATCGGCAATTGCTTTGTTGACAGTTACAATAGAACTCTCAAGATCCGCCAGCTTAAGAACAAGTTTAGTAAGAGTGCAGGCTACTACTGCTCCAAGGAAGAAATCACCGGTCAAAATAATAGCCCTAAGATTAGCAGTTGTCCCTGCAGCACCCAAAGCAAGAGTGGGAGCTGACATGGCCATTTCAGCAGTGGCACTTTGAGTCGCATAAGTTCCATCTGGAAGTACAGCTGGTCTCTTAGAGGAAGCAGTTGCAGCAGCAAATGACACTGACCTGTTTGCCTGCCCCTGTACCTTCGATTGAGATGGATCCACTACTTCACCATCTTCAGTTACTGTATAAAAGGGCAATTCCCCAAGTGACTGTTTTATGGTAGTAATCCCATTTTCCACTTCCTGCAGAGAGATGCAGTACTCTCCAATAATCCAAAGTGCACATGCACACACTCTAGATGAGCGGATCTGGTAGAATGTGTCTAGTAGCTTGGCTATAATGGACTCCCTGAGTTTAGGATTTGTCTCAATTATTTCTCTGACAAAGAACACTACGTCCATTGCTGATGCAACATTAGTGTCCCCTAAAAAGTCCATCAATAAATGAGCAACAGTACTTGCAACTTCAGGGAATTTAAGAGCACATGAATGTATCGCCTGCACAAGCATTTGGCGGTACTCTCCATTTTTCTCCAGCTCTTTGTTCTGAGTCTTTACAACCTCCTTCTTCAGGGTCATGACCACTTCATCAATGTTCCTAGGCGTGATCAGATCAAGAGCAATATCAAGAGTTTTCCTTTTTATGTCAAGGTTTGGGCTGGACAAGGCCCTCAGCACATCCATGATCATTTCAACCATAACTTCCCTGTGAGAAGCTTTGAGCTCCTGGAGCCTATCTAGGATGATCAGCTTCACATTGTTGTCGCTTTGAGACAGAAGCAGCTGGCAATAAGTATTTGCAGCTGCTCTAATGGCAGTAGGAGCAGATGATAAGGAAACTAAGGTTCCTGCACATTCATACATGACTGCTGTGGAAGAAGAGTTCAGCAAGGATATGATAATCTTAATATACTTCCCTTTCTCTGCAGGATTGGTCCTGCAGACCTTGCGTATGAGTTCAAGGACCACCATTTGTAAGATATCACCCCAGCTTGAGACATTGTCCAAGTGAGTAAGCAGGTAATTCACAGCCCTTTCTTGAGCACAAGTGAAGAGCATTAGAAATGCATTGCGCCGGGCTGAAAGATCTTGCTCACTAGACAATGTCCGCTCAATCAACTCGGGAGCATCACCCAGCAACTGTTCCCCTTGAGGAAGCTTGCAAATGGACATGATGGCAAGGATGGCATTCCGCCTGACAAAGGCATGGCGGTGCTCAAGGTTGGCCAAAACCGATGGAATGAGAGGCTCGATCAGCTCCGCTTCATTGAGTCTCGACAGGAAGCGCAGTGTGACACCACGAATGTACTCATTGGGGTGCTGGAGATTGTTCCTAAGGTTGTTGCAGATGAGGATCATCTCTGGGAGGATCTTGCCACGGGCGTCCGTCTTGTCAATTATCTCCAGATAGAGCAGGAGCAATTTCTGAATCGTGTGGTCCTCAGAGGGGAGGACGTATCGCACAATCGAGATGAAGAGCTGAGGGACGCTCTCGCCATTGAGCAGGAGCATGATGGCCTTCTTCAGGGCGTCGATCTTGCGACCGACGTCGTTCCCTTCAAGGGCCTCCTTGATCTCATTCGCGAGGGCGGGGGTGCCCTTGTCGAAATGGATCAAGAGACTGCAGGATTTCTCCATGGATGCCTGCGGGATTGGCAGATCTGGAGCTAGCTAGGGTTTTGATGGCGCAGATCTGGCGCCCAGTGAAGAGGGAAAGGGCAGAATGATGTAGATCAGACACACGGGAATGCAGGTCCCGAGGAACGCAAGCCCGAGCTGCAATCCCCCTATGGCGACGGCAGAAGGAGACAGAAAAGAAAGAGCTGCTGCTCGTAAATTTACACTGGCAGTACATGCTTCTCTCTCCCTGGATTAAGGGAAAATTAAAATTAAAATGATCAGAACTAAGTATTTTGATTAAGTGAGATTTCAAATTATGAGACTAGTACCCTTGTTAGTTTAAATTTAAGTGATGAAATCACACTCAAGCCATGTGAACAGCCCTAAGCAAATTGTTTTTCTTACCCAAACCCTTCAAAACTATCAAATTTCTTGCTTATATTTCTCACTATCGAGGCAGTAAAATTTTTTCAACCTCCCAAACACTCTTTCATTCTGAATCTCCAAGACACACCTAATAACAACCCCCTTGGGACATTCCAAATAGACAAGGAACCCTCGTTCAACCTCCCCTGAGCCCCAAAAAGAGAAGTCAAGGTTGAGATAGCTCCATGAAAACCAGATGCCTCCGCCCACTTCTGATGGCTACCTGTAGTGGGCAGACCTCCCTACAATTCTAAAAGAGGTAGAGCATAGTTTCCTCTTCCCTATTCTCTTCCCTATTACAAGTGACAATATGTTGGAATATTCTTAGCTTTGGCAAGTCACTCTCGAGTTGCAAACTTGTTCATTATGGCCTCCAAAAGGAAAAATTTAGCCTTCTTGATGGTTTACACTCCAAATCCTACACACTCATTTCTTCCAAGTCGCGAGTTTAATGCAACGAAACTATTTTTTCAAATTATCAGCCACCTTGAAGGTGTGTCAACCTTCAAAGCACTAAAAGTCCTTAGAATAGTCCCACTATATTTTGCCTTTTTTAGTTTGGACAACTTTGAATATGTGCATCTCTTAACAAATGTATCTTGTGGGCCAACTATCTTTCTTCCTCATCATAATTTCCTCAAGCCATTCAACATCCTTATTAGTGAGTCTCCAATTATCCTTCATCTCCTCAATTGTGAGAAGTCCCTGGGCAAGGTCCAAGAGATCCATCCATCTCCTTGTCCCTTTGTTGTAAGGACTAAGTGAGATCTTGGGTTTCCTTTGGATGGGTAAGAAGTCCTCCTCATAGGTCCCTTCATAAGGTCAAATCAACTGTCTTAGTGAATTCTCTCCTCTTCCACTATTATCAAGGAGTTATTTCATGTATCTTATGTACTTTCTCCGCATATCAATTAGCTTATGGGCTACCTCAGAGTAAGTTACTTTGATCTTCAAGCTATGGGACATAAGTATGTCTTTCGAGCAAATGCCAAGCCAACATCCTCATGGCACCTTCACATTTTATAACCAATGTCTAACCAACACTATTCCCATGCTCATCCTCTATCACCCTTTTTTTACCCAGGTTAAGAAGCATCCCCTCAACCTTCTCCTACAAGGATCAAGCTCTCAATCCTATCCACAATGACAACATCCCATGCTATAGCATGCCAAGCATGGCCCTCCCCTACTTTCCAAAGGAAATCCTCAAATAACTTTTGTACATTCTCCTAAGTATCGAGGGTAACGGTGCCCGTGTATTAGTTACACTGACATTACACACATGCTTGTACACTGCACGTGGCGGCGAGCACCCATCGCTATTTCTTTATTCTTTATTCTTTCAGTGACATTTGAATAAAAAGAAGGCTAGTCACACATTGTGACTATTGGAATTCCCAAATTGTGTGTGTAGAATCAAAGGAGCACATGATTATGACATGCCCAGCATATGCACACATACGGGATGACTTTGATATCCCTTTACAGGGACCACTTCACTAGTTTCTGACCACTACTCCTATATCAAATTTAGGGGCTCTCATCACCCGCATGTTACGCTTTCGGGAGAACCATGTTGCATAGATCATTCTTTCACCATAGCTACCCTTTCCTACCACGGGGGAGGAGAATCATTGTATATGTGGAAAGGTCCCATGGGTCATAATTTGGCCTTCCATGGACGATAATAAACTACTCTACTCTCTCTCTTGCTCTTGCTCCTTCCACCATAGCTCTTGCTTTTGCCTCGTGCTTCCACTTCAAGGCTCACTCCCTTCAACTGGTATCAAAGCCATTGCACTAGCATTGAGGAGCTCTTCCTATTCAATTTACTTTAGCCTAAGAAAAGCTTCAGTTTGAAGGTTCCATGGCAATTTAGCCCTCTTCTTCTCAAGGTATGCTCCCACTTCTTTCCCAATTGCTCACTCCACTTAAAGCTTGTTTCAAAGCTTCAAGACCATTGCCAAAGCCTCAATAAGCACTCGGTAGTAATCATTAGTACTAGTAGGACTAACACCCACATCAGCATGATTTGCGCCTATTTCAAGTTTGGTCTTCCTTCCTTGCTTCTCCTCCAGACACATTGGTAGCTCTATTGTGGCCCTTATGACCCTTGGCATTAAGTAGACATTGTTTGTTGCCCTCCCCAGCATTGATACTGAGTTTGGATTAACGGTTTTGGGCTTGAATGCTTCAGTTATTCACTGTTTCAACAAGATAGCATGCTATCATACAATAGGGACAGCCATTACTTCACTATTTGAGCTTCACTAATGCTCATGCACCTATGCATTGATGCTGGGATGCTTGATGCATGCCTTGAGATGCTTGCTGTATAGGTTTCAGCTTTCTTTGCTCTGTTTGAAGCAAGGTTCTTTGCTAAATATACAATGGATAGCAAGTATTTTACTTGAAATCTTTATGCATTGAAGACTTATATATTTCTCAAGTTAGACAAATGCTAAAGTACATACTTGGCATTGATGTATGGGATTAGATATATTTATGGTGACACCCAAGGCTCTGTTTTGAGCCACATTGGATGCTTTGCACCTTGATTTTATGCTTCCATCACTATTACGAGCTTGAAGAGTACATATTAGGTTTTATGCTTCTAGATATATGCCACTTAGATCTTAGATCTATGGATGCCTTCCACATGATGTTTTGAGCTTTGTTTGCTCATTTGGCATTTGACTTTTATTTCAGTGGGAGTCACTAAACATTTGGATATTACATTGAGCATTTGGTTATACAGTTGAGCTTGAGGATCTTTCAATGAGACGGTGGGACTTGGTGACATGTACATGCTCTTGTCATGCTTTATGTATGTAGTTGATGCTTAGTGGGCTGATTCGACATTACTCTTGGGCCAACACCTATTTTTGTCACAAAGTTGTCAGTGAAGTATGCATATTGGTTGGTTATGTATTGAGCTTCTGTTACATTGCTCAGTCCGTTGTGCCTTCAATTGGTCTCTTCTATTGCCCGTGAGATCCATTCTATATATGATAGTTATGCCTATGGGATGTATCTCAGTCTAACACACTGATTCTTTGACAATTCTCGGTGTCAGTCACATATTCGCTCACTCCTAGTTGGAGCTATTCCTTGGCAATTGCATTCATCTTATATCAGTGATTGCCCATCTTTGGCATTTATTTCTTACTAGTATACTTCATTTTTAACATGCTATAATTGTAGTTTACTACACTATTTATGTGAGCAGTCACATCCATTTGATAGTTCTTTGCATTGAGTTTGTGGACAGTTCATTACTTGGTCAATACCCCATGTTCTTCAGCTTGATCTGGCAGTGGTTTTAGGGTTGTTTGCAGTAATTACAGTAGCTTGTTTTTACAGTTTTGTTTGCCTTCATTATGGCTGGTGCCTGGAGTGATAATGCTATCTTTAATTTGGACAAGTTGGATGGTACCAATTACAGCTACTGGAAGGCCCAAATCTGACAAGTTTTAGTGTAAAAAATGCATGTTAGGCCTTTGAAACATAAGAGTGTCGAGCCCAAACTTATTGATCTAGAGGATTGGGCTGAATTAGATTAGCTATGTAAGTCCACCATCATATTATCCCTCTCTTAGTAGGTGTTCTGTAATGTTCTCTCTGATGGCTAGTTAGCATGGGAATTATGGGAAAAGATTTGCAACATCTATGGCAAACAAGGCCCCACTTCTCAGATGTATTGGCTGAAGCAACTCATGGACCTTCACATAAAGGAAAGCACCTTTATGTCTCCCCACTTAAATGAGTTTCATTCTATTATTAGTCATTAGTCTTCGTAGGGGATTAAATTCAAGGGCACTCTTCTTCCCTTGCTCCTCTTAGTTACACTACAGCTTGAATCATGGGATACCTTTTGTATTGCTATGTGTGCTAACATACCTACTAATGGATTATAGTTGCAATATGTAGAAGGTGCACTCTTGACTAAAGAGATTAACAAAAAGAATGTCAATGATTCCCACACCTCTCATGCTTTGATAGTTAGAGGCAATAATGGTAGGAGCGGTAATGATTGTTGTGGGAGAGACTCTCAACAATCTCGCCCTCAGTCATGTAGACAGTCTCGTTGTAAGTCCTATGGCCGTAAGTCATCATTGACTTGTCATTACTGTGGGAAAGTAGGACATATTCGGCCATAGTGCCATAAAATGAGTGAAGACAAGCGCAAGGAAAAGGACAAGGGTAAATGTGACAAAAATAATGATCACAGCATTGTCCCTAGCAAGTTTAGTAGTGTTAAGATTGAAGAGATTAATATTGTGCAAACTGATTCTGATGATGATTTCATACTTGCAACTTCTTCTCTTGATACTTCACAGTTGAGTAATGCTTTGTCAGCGGCATACTCAGTGTTGACTAATAGATTCAGGGGCTTCCTTTCATGTCCAATACTCTCTATCCCTTGCTTGTTTTTGGGTCAGTTGATCATATTTTGGTAGTGAAGGTAGTTCCACATGTATCTTTGTGGCATTGTCGCCTTGGGCACATATCCTGGGCACATATCCTTGAAAGAAATGAAAATACTTACTCGTTTGTAGTATCTTCCACCCCTTGACTATAAATATTTTGAGTCTTATGATCATTGTTTATATGGCAAGCAAACACACAATACGCATAAAAAGTTTGGTATGACACACATAGGTGAGCCAGGTGAAATTGAAAGTCTTGGCTACATTTTAGCGTTACTTTCATTGATGACTATATGGATAAGGTCTGAGCATATCCTATTAAGTAAAAATTGGAAGTCTTGGCTACATTTCAACATTGGCTTGCTTTGGTTGAGAACTAGTCTAGGTATAGGCTGAAATGCCTAAGGTTAGATAATGGGGGTGAGTACGTCTCTGAAGCCTTTGAGCAGTTTTGTGACAAGAGAGGTATTAAGCGTCATTTGACCACCCCCTATACACATGATTCTAGAATGGTATGATTGAGCACATGAATTGGATAATTCAGGAGTGAGTTCGCAGTATGCTCAGCCAGGCAGGCTTACCACAACACTAAGCAATTATTATTGTTGTATACTTGATAAATCAGTCCCCATGTACTACTCTTGACTATTAAGTTGCAGAGGAGGTATGGTCTAGAAAACATTCCTCATATGCTCATTTGTGTATCTTTGGTTGTGACGCTTTCTGCCATGTACCTAAGGACAAGGGGAATAAGCTAGATCCTAAGTCTAGGAAATGCATCTTTCTTGGTTATAGAGATGTAGGTGAGATGGGCTATCGCCTATGGGACCTGCAAGCTCGAAAGGTTATCCGCAACCATGATGCTATTTTCCATGAGTTAAAAAGGCATAAGCAACCTAAGCTTATCGTTGAGGTACGCAAGGTGATATTTCAAGAGAAGCCTCCTGCTACTGTATAGCAAGCTAGGCAACATGCAACAACAGTTTGATGCCCCCGTTGCACAGGTCCCTAATGCTCCACAAGATGTACAGGCCCCATATCTAATCTGGAGGCAGTCTACTAGAGATAGACGACAGCTTGCTCGGTTTGAGCCCTCTATGGATTATGTTATGGTGATAGATGCTGGTGAGTCTCTTACTTATGATGAGGCCATTCATAGAGGTGATAGTCACTCTTGGGAGAGGGCGATGTGGTTGGAGTATGACTCACTATAGAAAAATCATACGACTCACTATTGGGAGAGGGCGATGTAGTCAGAGTATGACTCACTATAGAAAAATCATATGTGGGATTTAGTTCATTTGCCAAGCAACAAGCATGCTTTGCTATGCAAGTGGGTGTACATGAAAAGTACCCCTAAACGCCCCAAGCCGGGATACAAGGCCAAATTAGTTGCTAAGGACTTCAAGTGAAAACATGGTGTGAACTTTAATGAAGTCTTATCTCTTGTTGTGAAGATGACTACCCTACACTTAGTACCAACTTTGGTTGCTCGACTTTACTTAGATCTTTCTTAGATGGATGTCGAGATGGCTTTTCTTCATGGAGACTTGCATGATAAGATTTACATGGAGCAGCTTAAGGGCTTTGTAGAACTTGGCAAGGACCACCTAGTGTGCAAATTAAGGAAGAGTCTTTATGGCCTTAAGTAGGCACCTAGGGAATGGTATCACAAGTTTGATGCCTTTATGCATTCACACGGAAATTCTCGTAGTGATATGGATCTGTGTTTATACACGAAGAAGGCTCATGATGGCAGCCTTATGATTTTGATCCTCTATGTGGATGATATGTTGATTACTAGGAGTGCTCGTGATGAGCTAGATGTCTTGAAAAGGTCAGCTCAAGAATAGCTTTGAGATGGACATGGGATAGGTCTCACATATTCTTGGGATGCGCATTACGTGCAATAGCTCTAAGGGATTCCTCTACTTATTACAATATGATTACATCCAGAAGGTCCTTGAGCAGTTTCATCTGCAAGATGTTAAGCCTATTGGTTGTCCTTTATCTTCTCACGTGAAGGTTAGTGAGGTTGATTGAATGACATAGAATTTGTAGTGGGAATTGTGGCACGCTATATGTTAACCCTTAGACGACGAACAAGGTGGAAAATCTAAAAAATTTAAAGCAGAAGACAAGGCCAATGCAAAATTGAAAGATGAAGGCATGCCAAGAAAAATATGAAAACACAAGAAGTGTAGAAAAGTCCTAAATCAAGGAGAAAGGTGCACAAGAAAAAGCACATATCGATACTTTTGTAAAAGAGTACAAGGCACACCATGATTTATTTTAAGAGCATCATGCAAATTATAAAAGTAGATGGGCGGTAGGAAGGAAGCTAGGAAGATAGGAGGACAATGGAAAAAAGAGTCTACGGTCGGCCATGTAAAAAATGGGATAAGGGGATGACTGCCCAAAATGGATTTAGGGTTTTGTATATAAAGTTGAAAAGTGAATGGGAAGCTCATTCTTGTGTGTGGCCAAAAGTAGCTCTCTTTTTCTTCTTCTTCTTCTTCTTCTTCTTCTTCTTACTTGCTTGCTTGAGCTTGTGCTTGAGAGAGGGAGTGTGAGAGTGTGAGGGAGTGAGTGTGTGAGGGTGAGGGACCGTGGTGGAGAATCTCTCCTTCTTCTCCTCTTCTCTTCTCTTCTCTTCTCTTCTCTTGCTCGCGGCAATGGAGCTTGGAGTGTGGAGCTTGAGGATGGAGCTTGCTTGAAGCTTGCACTTGGATCGTGGAGCTACCGGAGTGCTCGGGAAAGGAGGCAACTTGATCAGGCATGGAGGTAAGCTCACTACATTCGTAGAGATGGATAGCGCGTCGGCTATGTGAGAGGTAGCCATTAGTGCTCGACTTGGAATGCTTGAACAATAAGCAGTTCGTAGGTCTTAGCGATTGAGCTCGCTTCTACACTATATGGCTACAAATGACATACATGAGTCATGGGATACATTGACACTAATTATGTAGGACATGCAAACAGTAGGAAGTCCACCTCTACCTATGTTTTCACCTTTACTAGAGGTGTTGTTTCTTGGATGTCCAAGGTATAGAAATGTATTGGAAGAGAGTGGAGTAGAACCATGAGCCTTCAGCTCATCTTCATTATCTTCTCATTATTCATCCACTTAGTCGCACACTGAAAGAGAGAGTTACACTAGGTTGGACTATGAACTACGGTTAGGTCAAGTCTACTAACTTATTCAATGACACACACATGTACAGCTGTATCCAGCTAATGTCACTAAGTCACACAAACATAAAGAGAGACGGGGTGGAGCTTGATTTCCAACACTCCCCCTCAAGCTCAAACCATCTGCAATGCTCCAAGTAGCTACCTGAAATAGATGAACTTTTCTTTATCAAGTGATTTGGTAAAGATATCCGCTACCTAGTCTTCAATCTTCACATGCATCAAGTCAATCTACTCTGCTAGTACCATTTCTCTGATGAAATGGTGATGAACTTCAATGTGTTTAGATCTTGCATGGTAGACAGGATTGCTTGCAAGCATCACACTATTAAGATTATCACAATGTAGCTTCACTTTGCTGTCCAAGTGTATCCCCAAGTTATTTAGTAACTTCAGCAACCAAACAACTTCATAGGCCCCTAAGGCCGCACCCATGTACTCAGCTTCTGTACTAGACAATGAAACTATACGTTGTTTTTTACTTTGCTAGCGGATCATGCTGCTGCCCAATCCAAATGCATAGCCATTCGTTGACCTCCTGTCATAGGCACAACCAGCCCAGTCAGTGTCGGTATATCCTATCAAGTCAAGGTGTTTTCCATATGCATAAAATAGCCCATAATCTGTAGTACCCTTTACATATCTCATGATCCTCCTGACTGCATCCAAATGCGTCTTGCGAGGCTTCTGCATGAATTGACTATACATGGTCACATTCTCAATTTGCAGTAGATGACACAGTAACTACAATAACCAATTACATGTGTCATCTACAGTAACCAATTTGCGAGACAGGTGATGTGTCAAGTAGATCAAGTTGCCCACCATCTGTCTATACATGGTTACATTCTCAATTTCTATCCCAACATCAATTTGCAGCTTGACATTTTGATCTAGGGGTGTATCCATAGCCTTACATTTAGCCATACCATACTTTTGTAACATTTCACAAGTATACTGCTTCTGTAAACAAACATATGCCTTGAGACATAGTCACTACCTCAATTCCCAGAAAATATTTTAGCTCACCAAGATCTTTTACTTTGAATTCAGTTTGCAACAATGATTTAATATCAGCAATCTTGTTCTCATCATCTCTAATGATGATTAAATCATCTACATAAATAACTAGAAACACATAGCCACGATCTGTCTTCTTCACAAATAAACTGTGATCTACATCACCCAACTTAAATCCATGCTATTGTAAATAACTGCTAATTTAAGCATTCCATGCTCTAGGTGCCTCTTTCAGCCCATATAATGCCTTTTTCACTTTGCATACATGTGTAGGACAGTCCGGATGCACATAGACTTCAGGTTGCTCCATATAAACTTCTTCATGCAAATCACCATTTAGAAATGCAATTTTCATATCCATTTGCCATAACTTCCAGCCTTTAGACGCTGCCAATGCAATGACTGTTCTAACAGTTGCCATTTTAGCCACAGGGCTAAAAGTCTCCTCAGAGTCAAGGCCGTACTGCTATGCATATCCCTTTGCAACCAGCCTAGCCTTGTAGTGCTCCAATGACCCATCTGACTTGCATTTAACCTTGTACACCCATTTGCAGCCAATGGGAACTTTTCCTTCAAGTAATCGAACCAATTCCCATGTTCCATTTTCAGCCAAAGCTAAATACTCTTCGTCCATTGCAGCATGCTAGTTCTCATCTGCAACAACTGCCTCATCAAACTTAGTGGGTTCTTTGAAACTTGTCACCTTAATCATATAGGCATAATGACGGGCTGGATATCTAGTGTATGTATACATGTCAACTAGTCTTCTGACCCTCTTAGATCTCCTCAACTGTGGCTCACTCTCAGTTTGCCTCTCATGAGGCAGTACATACTAATTCTACCTTGCACCAAGCATCATAACAAAAGGAATCCCCAACTCACTGTCCAAGCTATCACTGTTGGATGACCCATAACCTGCAATAAGTGGACTTGTTACATCCTCAAACATCTTTTATTTTCCCTTATCCAATCTCCCCCTCACTAGCATGTCTGTGTCAATGGACGTAGGAGTGTAACCGCAATTGTCCTAACCAAGGACTTACTGTGGATGACACATCACCTGTCGGACCACTCATAGATGTACTAAATGTAGCGGTACTTTCAGCATTACTAGTATTGGTTGATCCATCTGTAGTCATTGCAATAGGATTCCCATACCATGAAGCTATCTCATCAAAAACAACATCTATGCTTATCAATGTCTCATGAGTAGACATCATATAGCATTTATAAGCTTTTTGATCCTGTGCATAACCCAAAAACACGCTCTTGATAGCTTTGGGATCCAATTTCTTCCTCTTTTCATCAAGATATGCATGTACGCAATGCAGCCAAATACCTTTAAGTGCCTAATGTCAGGCTTATGACCATACAACCTCTCATAAGGTGTTACATCATGAATCTTTGCTATAGGGATTCTATTCAACACATATACAACAATCACCACTGCTTCAGGCCAATAAGCATTAGGCAAACACTTTTCATTCAGCTCTAGTTGACTCCATTAGTACCCTATTTTTCCTCTTTGCTACACCATTTTGTTGCGGTGTATAGCTGCAAGTAAGCTATCTTCTGATCCCATACTTTGCAAGATATCTGTCAAACTCCCATCAGACATATTCTCTGCCTCCATCTAACCTAAGACAAGAAATATAGTAGCCCAACTCATTTCCTGCATCCTTTTTGAAATCTCTGAATGTATCAAACACTTCATCTTTATGTTTCAATATGTACAGCCAAGTATATTTGCTAAAATCATCAATGATACATAGTAACAAGCACCACCAAATGAAGCATTATGCGATGGACCCCAAACATTAGAGTGTACTAACTGCAAAGGTCTCGAATTATTCTTGACATGCTTCATAAAGGGAAACCTTGCCTGCTCTCCAAATTGACATACAGGACATACATGGCCAAAGTCATTATACTTAAATTTGGGCAATCCAAGTACCACTTCCTTCTGCTGCATAGATTTCAACTTTTGAACATTAACATGGCCAATTCTCATATTCCAAATCTCAACATCCCATATAGCATCCTCATCATGTGCAAACATGGTTGCCTTAAGTTCTGGAATGGATGCATCCAAGGTAAACATCCTGCCATCACGATGCCTCTAGCAATTAATTTGCAGTCATTACCGTATTCTTCAATAAAGCATCCATCTTTGTTAAACCTCACCTGCAGGTTTTGTTCTCCAACTGACAAAAGATTCTTTGTGATTGACAGTACATGTAGTACATCATGCAAGCTCTTTTTCTTGCCATCAGGTATCGTCAACGGAACAACTCGTGTGTGCTGAATATCATGTTGGGTGTCATCCCCAATACACACATAACCATGTGAACCTACAACCAACTCATCAAACCACTCTCCGTGGGGTGTCATATGGTTAGAAGTCCCAGAGTCAATGTACCATCTCTCATCTTTGCTTTGCCTAGGTGCATTCTTGGACACATGCTGCATGGCAAACAATCTATCACCTTGATCATCATGAGCACCGCTAGATGATGCATAATTCCCATGCTGTCTTCATTTAGCTTTCATGTTTGCATGTTTCTTATGACAATCCTTGGCAATGTGCCCATATCTGCCATAGTAATGACAATCTTTATCCCTGTTGGATTGATCATTTGATTGCCATGATCCACCACGTTTGCCACGGGATGATCTCCCCTTGCCTCTAAAGTCACCAGATCCACGTTAGCCTTGTGTATTTGTGCCATGCCAATTACTTAGCTACTATTATCCATAGGTGTTTTGAGTGTCTACACCACCTCGAAAAGAGCCACAGCCTTTGCCACATTGGCTAGAATAAAGGACAATGTCTCTACTTTAAGATGTACTAGAGCTACGGCCTTTGCCACATTGGCTAGAATAAAGGACAATGTCTCTACTTTAAGATGTACTAGAGCTTGTGTTCAGCCCAAGCTTCACTTCTTCATGCAATAGTAGGGCAAGCAACTCATCCTAGTTAGGGGGTTCAACTCTAACAGAAATAGAAGTGTCAAATGCTTTGTACTCTTTGCCAAGTTCATTTAGAGTGACTGCTATCATATCATCTTCAAACACTGTAGATCCAATAGTAGCAAGCTGGTCCACTATGGTCTTAATCTCTGTCATGTAGGCATGGATGCTTCTGCCATTCCTAGACATGTTGTTAAATTATTGCTTTAATTGTATCTTCCTGGCATGTGTTACATTTCCATAGTTCTTCATGAGTATGTCCCAAGCATCTTTTGGGGAATCACATCCAATGATCTGTATTGCCATAGCATAAGATATACATAAGGAAAACCAATGTAACACTTTGCATTCTCTCTCTGTCCACTGTTTATGAGCTCTTCTTTGATCATGTGTTGACCGTTCAGGCAATTCAGGTTCAGCTTCATCACCAGTGCATAGATCCCAGTAACCTCTGCTGACTAAGAAATTCTTCACACGAAACTTCCACAACGAAATATTCTTGTTATCCAGCTTTTCACCAATAATCTATGTAATGTTATCAGTGCCCTGTGCATTTGCTATGTTGCAATAGACTATGTCTGGCTGACTTTGATGCCAGGAGGCATATTCCACGGTGGATTCCATGAAATTATATTTATTGCAGAGGCTCATATACAAGGTGGATTCCTTGTGCGAAAAGCCGATGGGGACGCCTGTCTTTTTCGAGCGTCTTGTTAATTTAATGTGCAAGTGGGTAATTCCATAGCGGGTGATTCTGCAAAATACATATTTAAATTAATGGATGTTTATGAGTTTAGAGTGCACACTCATAATAAATTAAGGTTAGGATTGAGTTCTAACCAATTTATTTATTTTGTAGCTGAAGATTGCTAGGTATTCACTTTTGTCGATTTAATTTTATTATTTTCTAACAATTGTGAATGCTTCAGTTGTGTATAGCAGGCAGCGGTGGCGTTGGGAAGCACTGGGTGATAGCGTGTATTCAAGTTATTTAGAATAAATTATCATTTTTGATGGGTGTGCATCTTAGGAGTGGTGCCAATATTTATTTTGACGTGCTTATTTATTAAAGCGCCTGACATTTATTTATTATTTTGTCTGCGCATGGACACACGATTTAAATATTTGTTATTGGACATTGTATTTGGGCACATCTCGACTCTTTGGGCACCCAATAGCTTTAATTCTTTAGTGGGACAAAAGCAAACACAAAAGCTAAAGCATGCTAATTGTAAATTGGGCTATTTTTTGAGCTTGGAGATGAATAATATATCAAATACATGCTTTGTGGAGTGCTCACACAAGGCATGGGGGGTGATTGTACCCAATTAGCCTTTTTGCTTCATGTCGTGCAAGTCTTCTCTCTTGTTTTTTGTGCAAAAGTAGAGTTCTTTTGTTCTTGGGGACCTTTCGACGCTCGCTACACACGCATACAACATCTGATCTTTACACCAGACTTCCTGCAAGCCAATAAGTCCAACTGACTAACTACAGTCTTTGACTGTTTATGATAGTTTTTTACAAGAAGTTCATTGCTAAAAACAGGGTATTTCTATCTATTGACATCTCATAACCATCCACAAACATGTGGCATAACCTGTAGGTACATCCTTAATACATAGACCATGTAGTTTCTGTATACTTTGTATCATGCAACCTTACTGTCATAGTACATACATGTAGTCTAAAATCTGTAAACTGTCAGTGTTGACCAGCAGCTGATTCAAAGCCAAAACTGAGGTGTATACAAGTCATACATGCTCCAAAACTTCATAGACATCTGCTGGTACATGTAGCAGTCCAAATATGACCATATGGGTACAAATCAGTGCATAACCCTCAAGTACAAGTATCAAAACTTCTGTTCATAGGTTGCAATCAGCAAATGTTCATCAAAACACAAGGCATCTTAGTCCAAAACCTCCTCAAGATGTCATGTACATATGCCACCATACATGAGAATCAATGCATAAACCTGTCAGCTCCCAACAGTGTCCTATCTTCAAGAGGTAGTGTTATATAGTGCATTTACTAGTCATAGCCATCCAAGACCATGTCAAGACATTTGTTTCAGTCCAAGACATTTGCATTCAATTCCCTTCTTGATCCACAAGACATTTTCAGGCCATATACCAAGTCATACAGTAGACATAAGCTAACCAAAGTCATCTAATGTTCCAAGACCATTAAGTGCTTATTGCCCACAAATTTTGACAGTTTTCTAGATAGTTAAAAAAAACTCTTAGATTTGAGTATTTTGACTAAAAATTCCAACTCTCTTCCAACTCATAAGTATTACAACCAATACATATGTCTATATGAGCATATTCGTGCTCCAACGAAGCCTTCCAAGCATGTCAAAAGGCTCCGAGTTCATTCCAATGCCAAGTAAGTGATGTATCCTGTCTATCTATAGTAGTTCAGGCTATATTTCAAATCTGTAATTCCCTGTTACAGCTCATGGATGAGCTCCCACAAAGGCATTTGCTTAGTACACCCTTCAAGTATCTTCTAAGGTGTGCATTCAAGCTCTATGCCACTTGACAAGTGCTCCACATGATGATTTTGCAGGCAACATTCAAATCTATCCAACAGGCGCAACTGGCACGAACAAGTCCTAAGCTTCTTCTTTACAAATCAGATGCATATAGTGATTAACACTATGGTGCTTAAACAAGCCTTAAAAGACTCCCCAACAAGTCATGACCAACATTGAACAAATGGGAACCACAATGAACCAATGCCTACCTTTCAAGAACAATGGTAGCTTCCTTGTGCTTCAAAATGCCACGATCTTCACTTTCTTCAGGTCTTCTTCACTACCTCTTGCTCCAGAGAGCCCACCTAGCATGGCTCTAATATCATATTGGAATAGAGGGAGAGACAGAGAGTAGAGCAGAACCATGAGCCTTTAGCCTATCTTCATTATCTTCTCATTATTCATCCACTTAGTCACACACTGAAAGAGAGAGTTACACTAGGTTTGACTAACCATGGTTAGGTCAAGTCTATCGACTTATTCAATGACACGCACATGTATAGTTGTATCTAGCTAATGTTGGTAAGTCGCACAGACATAAAGAGAGACAAGGTGGAGCTTGATTTCCAGCTTGATTTTGAACAAAATGCACAGCCCTATCTACTATAGAGGAAGAGTATGTTGTAGCCACTGAGGCTTGTAAGGAGGCTCTCTAGCTAGGTCACTTGGTGGTAGACCTTGGCATTATTGATGTGGTCCCTACACTACATTCGTATTCTATGAGGACCATTCAGTTGGCTAAGAATCCTGTCTTTCATGCAAAGACAAAGCACATTGAGGTGCATTACCACTTTATTCGAGAGGTCTTTATTGTGAGGACAAGTCCATTGAGCTTTTCAAGATCTCAACTGACCAAAATCATGTAGATTTGGTCACTAAAAGTCTCTTAGTAGAGCACTTTTCCTTCCTTAGGAAGTTGATGGATGTTTGATGAGATGACATCTTTCCTCATCTTATTGTACTTATGTACATTTGTAATTTATCTTTTTTTTTCTTGTTCTCTCCTTTAGGGGGCACATTCGCCTTTAAGTGGGAGATTGTTGGGGGTAAAGGCACCTGTGCGGCCTAGCCGCCCATGTATTAGTTACATTGACAGTACGCACATATTGGCACACATGCATACTACAAGTAGCGGATGCCCATTACTGTCACTTCATTCTTTATTCTTTTACTAACATTTGAATAAAGGGAAGGCCGATCACACATTGTGAGTATTGGAGTTCCCATGTTGTGTGTGTCTCTCTCTCTTGCTCTTGCTCCTTCCACCATAGCTCTTTCTTCTGCTATGTGCTTCCACTTCAGGGCTCACTCCCTTCACTAAGTTAAAGCACTAAAGGCTATTGTAGCTGCTATAAAAACAATAGTTAAAATCAACATAACGCCCAATATCACCATGTGCTTGCTAGTCAAATGGCTTGCTCGCTCCATCTCGCTAGCTTGGTTCTTAATTTGCCTAAAAACCAATAACTTTAAATCAAACTTGTTGATTCAATTGTCTAGCTCCCCATGCCCTGAACATAACATTTTGTCTTGGTCATACTAGCTACAAAACTCGACATTGCAAAAAAGGCTTTGAACACTCCCATCAAGACATCCATGTTCCTTTTCACCTATTAGAATGATGAGATAAACTAATATGAACATGTACTTAAAGAATATCTAGGAAGACAATATCTAGATATTTGGGAGAATTAGATAAGATGGTTCTAGAACATGTGGAGGATACTTCAGTGTAAGATAACCTACCATATCCATGACTTTCTTGTATATATATGTGTACTCTTAGCCATTGCAATACAAGTGTGTGATTCATTCTCCATCTCATTATATATATATATCTCTCACTCACCATTGTCTTTCACTACATGGTATTAGAGCACATGCTCTAGGCCTGTAACATTTGTCAAGCCCACTCACATAATTATTTCAAGCATATGCATATTCCACTCATGCTTAACACCAAGATTAGGTGATTAGGAATATAAATTTCATCATTATTCTCATCTACTTTGACTGCCTACTTTTATCTTCTTCATTATCTTCTCACCTACCATATTACCTTCATCATATCTTCTCATCAACTACCTATATTAGCTCTCTCCTTCTTTTATCTCTACCGACCCTTAACTTTGTTAAGAATGAAATTTCTTATCCATCTACCTTTTCACTATCTTTGACATCCTCTTGAACTCTATCTACCTCATTCCTATATTTACATCACGGAGGTGGCCATTACCATCTTCCATCAATAATAGCTGTCAGTCATCCATGTGTTCATCATTATTAGCATGCAACCAGCTTTGCATAAGCACAATTAGTGCATTTAGTAGCATTGGCCAATACTCTCCAATCATCCACGACGACAATAGTGCAATCAACAAACACAATCATTAGCAAAAAAATTCCCTCTCATCATTTCATAGAATAGCCATTATAGCAAGATTCATGGCATCAAAATGGTGATAGCTCCAACAAGCTCAACATCTAGCTTAGCATGATCAACAATGATCTAATCAGCAACAACAACATTTGTTGCCTACCAACTAGTCACCAATGCAACCACATCTACATCACAACTCTTATTGTAGGATAGTCACCTCATGTCCCCACAATAGACAACCCCAATTCACTCATCAAAAGTAGTAGCAAATCATCAACTAGTCAGTGTGCTTCCCTACCACAATTCTAGCCGATGAGGAGGAAGCAAATTTGTTGCAATCAATCTGTAACCATTAGGTAAACATGTAGCATCCACATTGACCATTGCATGTGCCATCGATTGTTGCATATAAGTTTTTTATAAAGGGCTTATAATCTTTCTAAGGTTGCTACTACAAATATTATACCACACACCCATTAAGGATTGAAATCACCTACCTTGTTATGGCTCCTCCACATGCCAATCTTATTCTCAACAACATCTTATCCTTCACATTCTTCCTCCCCATACCACACATATTTTACTTATTCCTCATCCAACCTTATTCTCAAAGGGTATTTTTTTCTAATTACCCATTGATTTCTATCCTTTCTCACCTAACTCTAAGGCTTCTCATTATCCTCATTTATTATCCCCAACTCCTTTTTTTGAGCCTTGTCCACATCATAGCCTTCTCTCTTATCTTCCCGGGGGGTCCACTAGGGTTTACCATATGGTACCACGTGAGTGTAAGGGAGGGGGGTTATTTAAGGGAAGGAATGCACATTTTATAAGGTAAGGTCCCATAAATAGGGGGTAGATAAGGGGTATTTTCATATATTTCTTGCACACAGGTGACGTCTCTTTATTACTACTAGTGAATCCCCCGTGCTTATCTTATCCGTGCCAGAACACATCATGCAACACATATGTTCCATCCTTGCATCCTCATTAAGTTCACTATTCACTCTCTCATGTCAACTAATGGACTACTTTTAAAAAAAATTGATGGACAACCCCAATCCTCTACCAAATGAAGGCCCCTCATATCCATCTCTCTCTCATGACTCTTCCATTTTGTGCTCTCATGCTCTCAAATCATCCATCCAAACATGTTCTTGCTCTCTTGGTCACTTTCAATACTACACTGTCACCCTTGTTAGTCTCTCTTGTTGAATCTTGAAATAAAAGGCTCTATCATAATCTCAATTGGAACAATAATTGAAGAAGGGGACACCCTTCATACCCTACATCTCGAGGCCCAAGAAGGCATTGTCTATGGCCTCTCTATTGGATTGTGTTCCTTCAATGGTAATTAAGTGAAAAAAAGATGGCAAAACCTTGTCACTCTCTTAGATGACAATATGGATACTCCTATCATTCCTTATAAACTCTTATTGGATATTTCTACCAACCTTCAAGGTCATTCCCTTATTAGGTACATTGCTTCCGCTTCCTTACATTTTTGAGTACTATCCTACTTCCTGACATGTGTCACTCCACATATACTCACTATCTAAACTCCACTTTAATCTCAAGATCATGTCTCAGTTCTTATCTTCCACAATCTTTTCACCAAATGCAATTACACACACCCTTGGCCTCCTCCTACACATTTAGGATTCTCACAATGTTTTGAAGTTCACATCACAATCCTATCTCCTTAAGTTTGTCATTATCACATCACTACTTCTATGCCATCCTAAATCCCTACACATGACCTTATCCTACTATCACATTCCATCAACACTATGTTTATTTATCTCCCATCACCCCCAATCTGTACATCCATAATTTCTTTCTATACTACCCTATCCAACCATCCACATAGTTACCTTTCTCCTATAATCGTCTTGGTCTAATTGTATACCCAAATCTCAATCATCATTCTACCTTACATGGCAACCACCTCATCAACAATCACAAGTACTCTCTCTTCCAAATTTTTCTCAACCTCATTATGAAATAGTCTACCACTCCCCTTACCCAAATCATCATCTACATATTGTATCTTTCTCAATTTGATCAACTACCTTGGTCTTCCAAAGGGAAGAAAATGAATGGACACATGAGCACATTTGCATAAACTACTTTGTATGGATAAAAGAGCACATTGACATGACATACGCTATATTGAAGATGTTATGCCCAACTGTTGGAGTCCTCTCAAAAAAAACATGCTTGAAATTCCTTATCAATCACTTGTTGTTTTACACTTTCATACCCTTTAGCAACCTTCCAAAAGATCAAGTCACAAGCACCTTATCAATCTTTCTCTTACTATGGTTTCTAGTGACAATGGGAGCATATCTACATCTACAAACATGCTATCTCATTCTTTTCTCTCATTATTGTTTCACTCCACCGATATCAAGTTTCAATTGCAATGCATCATTTGTTTACATGATGAGCCCATCTTTTATCAAGTCTATCATGAAGCAAGCTTTGGTGATCAGTTCTTCAACAAGGTATCCATCAACCAAAGTCCAAAGATCTTCATCTTCAACTTACATCCCTTGAATCATTGCATGCAAAGATTGATGTATAACTTCTACAAAACCCAGGACAAGATCTCATGCTATACTCATAATTGCAATCTTACTTCTCTTATAGCCAAGATGATTGGTAGAAAGTCAAATCATGTTTGCTTTTGAGAAGGGAGGAAGAATGTTAGAAGATATTGCTAACATTTTCTAGAGAGAGGGAATGTTAAAATGATGGGATGTATTCATATGAACATGTACTTAGAGAATATCTAGAATGACAATATCTAAACATTTAGATGAACTAGATAAGATGGATCTAGAACATATAAAGGATACTTCACTAAGATAACCTACCATATCCACATCTTTCTTGTATATGTGTGCGTACTCTTAGCTATTGCAATACAAGTGCGTGATTCATCCTCCATCTCATAATCTCATTCTCTCTCTCTCTTTTACTTGCCATCACTTTCACACCTCCACCTGCAATATATTAGTGCTGTCATTAGCAAAAAGTATGAGCCAAAAGAGTTCCCATTAGGAAGAATAGGATTATGGAGGACACCTCTTTGAATGAACCAATCAATTCTCCTCAAAATTAGATCAAAGACCATGGCAAATATTAATGATGCAAGTGGACATCCTTGTTGAATAGATCTCTTGAGGGCAAAGGCTTTGAACAAATACATTTTATGCATATACGGGTTGATGCATTGCCAAAGAGCATGGAAACCATCTAGGTGAATTGGATACCAAAGCCCATGAGTTGCAACACTTTCAAAGGAAAGCCCCAATTTACCCTATCATACACTTGATATCAATCCATGTAGAAGGTATCTCTATCCATTGCATGAGACCAAATCAATAGCACTAGTGAGGTTTAAAATAGCATCCTTAATCTTACTTTCATATGCAAATCCATATTTTCTGGGGTGGATCTACTTAGAAATCATTGTCTTAATTTTAAGAGCTAGCACTTTGGGCAATACTTGTATGAGATGGAGAGCATAGTCAAAGGCCTCCATTCATTGATCTTCCATTATGGGTAGCAACTTCTAGAATTAACTTGATTATATATTGATTCAATTCAAGTACCATGACTTTAGCACTAAAGCAATAATTGACAGGTTTCATGTAGTCCTCTTTGCAAACATCCCAAAGAGCTTTATATAATTTCATAAGGAGACCATCACTCTTGGTGATTTTCCATCCTTCATGGCATGCAAGGCAAAAACAACTTCATCTACTACAAATACACTATTGACTTGGGAAGCTTCCTCCTTAGGGACTATAGCATGAATTTCCTCAAATAGCTCAAGTAGTCTATCTTCACAATTTGAAGGATGCACAAACTTAGCCCCTAATCATCCTTGATACATGTGATGGTTTCCATCTTGACCTTCTTCTTGAGAATATTGAAGTAAAAGGGGGTTGAGGCATCCCCCTTAACATCCCATTTAGCCTTCAAATGGACTTGAGTAGCTCTAACACAATATGCCTCTCTTGAACCTTAAGGAAAGCTTCACACTTCTACAACAGATGAATGGCAATAGGGTTATTACAAGAGACAAGAGAGGACATAGCAAATGACTTGAACTCAAGAAGCAAGATCCACACTCTCCCTCCTCTTGCAAGCATTATTTCTACCATGCTTCTTGGCAAAGGTAACTATAGCTTAATTGCACCTCAACCATGTTTTTGATAAGGTTAGCGAGCTCCCTTTTAACATCCTCCCATTTGTGCTTTGCTTTCATATCAGGAAAGTGTGGGTCATTGAGAAAAAGAGTGTTGAGCTTAAACTGTGGTGATCCTTGCAATGAACCTTGCATAAGAATGAGATGAAATGCCAATTGCAAGGAGCAATGATTCAAGGGTATGAAGCCTCCTAGAACCTCCAATCTACTATCTGTCTCAGTGCCCACCATCTTTCATGATTGCTAACCTCGATATCAATCCTTGAGGCTCTCACTTGGCACAAATGTCAATTGGGAAGCAAGTGCTTGTATCTCTTACATTAACATAGATTTAGCTGGTGAAATTCATGTGAATAATAACCAATGAGATGAGATACTTGATTAAGTGTAAATTACATGTGCTCACTTGGGTCTAATAATTAATTAGTGTCTAGGTGATGAAACCAAGTCATTGAGTGTTTTACACAATGGATGGGCACTTAACTACCTAATTAATGGCAAATCATTTACCATGATTTACAATATTTTTAACCAAAATGTGTATGGGTGGAGTCTTGGCAACACACTACACATAGGACATTGCTTGTCATCAATAAATGTTAGTTAGTCAAAGTTGAAGCCTACAAGGCATACACAATGAAGTGAGGGTTGATGTAAATAAGGCAATGACTTAAATGCGCCTAGCTTGGTTCCTCAAATATTTATTCTTAGGTACATAGGCTACATATTTATTGTTTATCATATTTAAAGGGCTAGTGTCTACTATCTTTCTTCCTTCTTGCCTCCTCCATTCAATCCAAACAAAAATAAGAAAAGCCACTAAAAAACCGATAAAAATATAGGCAAGGCAACTGTGATAATGCGGCTCATGCAAGCCAAATACCACATCCATTACTAATTGGTATGCAATGCACTATGTGGCATTCATGAGGTGGATCAGTCTTTGCGTGATGATTTGTGTTCTTTCAATGCTAGGATTAAAGTTGAGTGTGTGGAGGGAAGAAGATCTTCAAGGCCCTTGCTTCCTTCTCTCTCCCACAACTTAAACAAATATATGCATCATTCCATAGCTGGTGTTTTTTCTACTTTATTTCTCTTGTTCCATCAAATATTGAGTTTGAGTGATGGTTTGCTCACACCTATGAAGTAAGGGCTACCTTGTTTTTAGTTCAAGTTCATGGGTCCTTGCCTCTTTGTTGTGAATGAATGCATCCTTACCAACATAGTGAGCTACAAGGGTGACTATGTCTATACAATCCCCTAGTCTATAGGCTTCTCACTTGAGAATATTCTATTGTATGAGTGTGCAGTATGGGTTACATTCCCATCTTACAGCCATCCATTGCCCTTAGATGGATTTCGATTTGTGTAATTGGCCTTTGGATTGTATTTAGTATCCTCTTTTGAAAATCAAAATCAATCTCAACATGGGATACCTTAAAGAGAATGTGTCCCTATTCACAAGAATGTGCCTTTAATGTATAAATACTTGTTATGGGAAGCCTTAAATCTAGAATAGAATGGACTTTCCAACTTGACTGCTTTTGCACTCAATTTCTAGATATAATTGGTGTCACTTAATTTTGTCAATCTGAACAAACTTACAAATAGTCATTTTCTTAATAAACACTACTAGGCATTAAAAGACATAGTGATAGTGCCAAAACATATTTTAAAAAGTAAGCATTACTTATGGGATTCTTGTTAAAAATAAATAAAGAGGATGTTGCTCATGGGAGGCCCATTGAAAATTTAGCAATGCTCCTTTTTCATCAGTTACAATGTGGCGAAGCATTGTTGACACAATGGAAATGTGCATTGCTCATCAAATAAGGAATGAATAAAATCCATGTAGGGCATAAGTGACACATGTAGTTTTTGTCTCTAAACTAATGCTTCCTCCCTTTCCACCCTCCCCCTCCCCCTGCCCCCAACCCCCCTCTATGGAGGGCGGAGGGATTTTGTGATTCTCTAAATTCATGAGGACCATGTCAAAAATAAGCTTCATAGGGGCTGTGTTGATTAAACTAAGTTGGAGGTAATAAGGAGTTAGGCAATCTAGTTATAGAGAGGGATTTTGTGATTCTCAAAATTCATGATGACTATGTCAAAAACAAGCTTCACAAGGGCTGTGTTGATTAAACCAAGTTGGAGGTGATGAGGAGTTAGGCAATCCAGGTAGGAATATATATATATATATATATATATATATATATATATATATATATATATATATATATATATATATATATATATATATATATATATATATATATATATATATATATATATATATAGAGAGAGAGAGAGAGAGAGAGAGAGAGAGAGAGAGAGAGAGAGAGAGAGAGAGAGAGAGAGAGATGGATGGATGGATGGATAGATAGATAGATAGATAGTGTGTGCGCTACACTTTACAAATTTTATAATATGTTAACATTGATGTGTCTACAGGAGGTCTATAGTTTATAAAGTTCAACTTTTCTCAATGTCATATGATTATATTACTGGTGTAGCCATTCTTGCACATGTAAAAGCAATATTTTACAAATAATCCTTAGTGTTGGAAATTGGGAATGCAAACCTCATGATTGCATAAAGATATGCTACTCAATAGAAGAATCAACATTTATAGTAATGCTTTTCAATTGGCATCACATGAATTTTCAATGATATTATCATAAAGAACTACCCTTGATAACCACATGTATTTTCGGCCAATATGTGGGTTTTTGGTCCATGTTGGTGTTTGGGACATTTTGTGGATTTAGAGTAGTTTACAAGTACCAAGGTCACCTTGAAAGTCAGCATGCCTAGTAGTACCTATCATTCAAATCATTGCCATAACAACTAATCCAATAGCTGTTAGGTACCTACAATACTAAATACATCCATAATAGCCAATGTAGATAACCCAACAAAAGGGGTGGCCATGGAAACTCACCATTCAAGGGAGAAAGAGTTGTGAATACACCTATTTACAAAATTAGACCTTGCATGCACCCAAGGGGTAGGTATTTTAAAAGAGTAGTAAGACGATGTTTCAAGGTTGGGAGTGATCAAAGGATTGGGGTTATTATGAATCTTATTATCAATCTAACGTAAACCACCACTATGTAGTTCACATAGGACAACCTATCCTCAAAGTGGTGTTATTTTTGTAGGCATGTTAGATGATGGTGAACAAGTGCACAAGAATAAAATTTTGCTCATTTTGTCCATAGATGATAAATTTTGTTGCGTAAGAAACAATAATAATAACATGTTATGTCTAAACCTATGCAATGAACAAAAGCTGCCTTGTTCCTGTAAAAATTGGTCCTTTCATAGTTCTCAATTGATACTCCCCTCTTCACCAGTGTAGTGCCACTCTCCCATATCATTTAATCAATCTTCCCATGTGTAATTTACAAGGTTGCCACTTGAGTCCAAAGGAAAAACATCAATTTGATCATGGTACTTATGTTCATCGTAGTGTCCATCATGTATGGAAGGATGTATGTATGCTTGGCCCCAAAGAGTAATCTTTAAGTGAAGCATTAGTATTGGACTCATTGACAAGTACTAGGGTTCAATTAGGATTAGCTTGTAGATACTTCATTACGATTATAAGAAGTTTAGAGATAGATGTTCCACGATACCTTTTCTTTTCTGCTACACTCCTTTCCATGCATGGATCTTGTGTAGATTGTAGTGCATCTTGCATCTCCTTAATCAAGTTCTGTCCCTTCTTTCTTATTATGAGAGAATCAAACCTCTTCTTGGCTACTTCATTACGATTATAAGAAGTTTAGAGATAGATTTTCCACTATACATTTTCTTTTCTACTACACTCCTTTCCATGCATATTTTGGATCTTGTGTAGATCGTAGTACGTCTTGCATCTCCTTATTCAAGTACTTTTTCTGATGAGAGCATTAAATCTCTTATTGGCTTCATGTCTTGATGGGCCCAAAGGCATATTTTTATTAGTAATGTGCAATTGTTTACATTCTACATCAAACTACCTCTTGTGGGGTTGATCTAGGGACATGTGCTTTTGCAGTTTCTCAACCCAAAGTTCAAACACATCATTGGCCACATTGCAAACAAACTCTTTTTCCATGCATATCTTTTGGATCTATCTCATATCACACATAAAGGGGAGACTTATGATGAGATATATAGCTAGCGCGCGCACACACATGTATGTGTAGAGAGAGAGAGAGAGAGAGAGAGAGAGAGAGAGAGAGAGAGAGAGAGAGAGAGAGAGAGAGAGAGAGAGAGAGAGAGAGAGAGAGAGAGAGAGAGAGAGAGAGAGAGAGAGAGAGAGAGAGAGAGAGAGAGAGAGAGAGAGAGAGAGAGAGAGAGAGATAGTTATATTAACGTCTTCTAAAGACCAAAACTGGCCTATGAGACAAATTGTGATACAACTGATGAGGTCCAGCTATCCAAAATAAAAGTGCTGAATGAAAAGCTAAAAACTGGAAACTGAAAATACAGTGCTGTGAGTGTGATAAGTGTCGTGTATGTGCATGTGCAGATGTAGCTTTGGTACTCCAGATAATGGCTGCAAAAGGGGAACAAATGTCGGCTGTCATAGGGGAACAACTATTGGCTGTGATAAAGTGGTGCGATGTGTATATGTAACAGATGTAGGGAGATATACTATCCTGGGATGTAGTAGCAGTCGTCGAAGTCGCTAATAGCAGGTGATCCCTCTTGGATGCAAGATGTGGTACATCGGCGGTGGAGAAAGAGCAAACTGGAGATCTGAGATCCAATGTGTCGAGTGTCGTCGGATCTCAGTCTGCTGTCGATGTAGATCAAGAATCCTCCAGATCTCCTGTCGGTGTGGCTGTGGGGTCCGAAACCCACGGATCCTTGTGCGGCGTCGGGTACGCTGGTCCTCAGCCTGCTGTAGTGTGAGCCTGGAGGTCTGGCTAGAGGCTGGTACAGTAGCTCTCACTCTATCTGTATGAAAGAACTGTGTAATAGTCATCTGGGTGGGCCCCTCTCTGACTGGGACTCGCTATGTGCTCTGCTCTCTGATGTGCCATGTCTCTCCCGGAAAATGGCCAAATGATCTCTGATCCATATCAGTCATACATCCCTGAAGTGAGCTGCTCAATGTGTATCTAGATCTCAACTCTGAGTATGCCGGGCATCTGAGAACAAAATGCTCCTCACTCTCCACCTCTGATCTGCAAAGGGGGCATATCCTCTCCTCCCGTGGGATGCCACTGGCTCTGCCACTCTCAATCATAAGCTGATGTGATGATACCTTGAGCTGTCCAATAAGAACTCTCAATCGATGTGGCATATAGATCTGCATATATCTCAGAATCTCTATGAATCCCTGCATTCATAGATGATAAAATATTATGTGATTATTTTATCTTAAGGCCAATTGTCCACATGTGTCTTTCAAGAATAAATATGTGTTTGCCTTGATTTTATGCCTTAAGATAAGAGGGAAAAAATTGAAGCATTGATACAATTTGAGCCATAACGTAGAAAAAAGCGCCTCATATTTGAATAAATATTTGTACATTATATGTAGGCCAAGCTAGATATATAGCTAAACGTTTATCATGGAAAATAAGAATGAATGATATGGTGTTCTCATTGTGCCTCCTCAAGCAAAGTTAATGATTTGAGCATTCACAACATGTGGGATTTTGGCTTGGCCATGTGCCTTCATGATAATAAGGAGCTCAAAGTGGAACATAACTACAAATAGAGAAGCAATTGTGGATTGCATGAGTGTCACCAGGCCCGTCATAGCCTCATGGCTCCCTTCCCCACTTATTACATGTTCTAGATAAGGTTTATCTTGTACACTAACCCACCTAGCCTTTTCATAAAAGCTTAATTATGATAACATAATCACACATGTGAGATGCATTTTCTTTCTTATCTTGGTATCAATTCCCTCGTACAATTGTCATAGAAATGATGACGGATACACTCAGAACACACATAGATAGACACTGATATCACTTTTGACATTTAGAGCCCAAGTTGAAGAGCAAGACATAATCATAGCATAGTAAACAAGTACAAAGAGGTAATCAAGACTCAATCCAGAGTGTATTACTGAAATCAAAACTAATATATCAGTCAGGGACCAAATGGTTGTAAAATATTTCTATGAAATGCAAGAGCGAAACATTGACAGATACAATGACCAAGGTAGACTACTGCCACCAAATACATTGATTAGGGATAATACAATATAGCTCTATTGTTAGAGCGCACCAAGGATTCTAATCAAAGAAAACTGGAAGAAAGACTTAGGAAGGATATGACATGGAGTAGGAAGACCTCATGTTGCTTGGCCCTCCAGGATAATGAGTGTGCTTGAACAACAACAACAACCATGCTTTGTTTCCTCCTATTATATAGGTTGTTGCTTGCAGCAAGGCCTTCTCATAGTCCATGTGCCATGTTGGGCGGGGTATTCTCTCCACCCATGTGTTGTGTTGGGTTGCCACTTTGCTCCCATTGGCTCTTCAATGCACCACTAGCAGCTCTTGTGTTTAATGTTGTTGCTACCTTTAACACTAGCATGCATGGTGGACTTGGACCCATAGTGTTACTTGTTGATGTTGCCTTCATCATCAATGTTGGGTGCATCGTCCTATCAAATTTGGTCCTGGTTTAGAATTGGAGTGAGAGGGACCGAACCTTGGGGAATGGGTGGGAGTAGGGGTTGGTGGGGGACCAATGGACCAGGAGCTGTGGCCGGAATGGAGGGAGAGGGTTGTACTAGAGGTGGTACTATTAGAGTCGAAGCTCCATGTGGGCCCACATGGATGGTTGCAAGATGTTGTGGAAGACGAGCTTGGCCTACAAGCTTCTCCAAGTAGATTGTGCCGAGATTGTGCCAACCCGGATCTACTATTGGAGTTGGTCTCGCTTAGAGGACACTCAAGCAAGGTCAGCCTTCACTTTGTCCATCTCCTGCTTGTGCACGGTCTTAGCATTAATGAAGGCATGAATATGGTGCCATTGCTTGAGGGAGAGCACTTTGGATTTGATTAGTTGAGCTTAGAGTTGAGCATTAGTGGCTAACTTCATTATGTCATGGGCAAGAGTGGAGGGCTTTTTAGAGAGTGGATTGAGGATCTCTGCCTCCTCGACCCTAGCTTGGATCATCATGATTTGGGGATCCATCTCTTTGATTGGAGCGTGGCTCTTGCTTGATCCGGAGTTTGGGATGGAGGTGCGGGCACTTCGGTGGCACTTTGGAAAAGAGCAAGAGTCGGCTAGATTTGGAATGTTGAGGAATGCCAGCCTTCTTCATCTGGTGGGCTACTCTAACCTGCTATTCCTCTAGGATGTGCCACCAAAGGAGGTCAAATTCCACCTTCTAGTCACGGTTCAAGTCTAGAACAACCTGTTATAGGATTTGGATCCACTACTCTACCTTAGCATTTTGCTACCTCCTCAATTGTGGTGCACTTTGGACTTGCCTCTCATGAGGCAACACATAATTGCTTTGCCTTGCACTAGGCGTCATCACTGATGGTATGCCCAATTCACTATCAAGACTATCATTGCTAGGTGACTCATATCCAATTTGTAACTGGACCAATCACATTGTCAAACATCTTTTCTTTGCCTTTATCCCCTCACTTACATATATGTGTCAATGGATATAGTAGCATGATTGTGGATGCTTAGTAGCACTCAACCATCATATGGCACTTTGAAGTTGAAGAGGTTTGAGATCGTGGCCTTGGGTGAGGCGTCCTTGTCACTTGGGGTGTGCAAGGGCTCCTTTGTGATAACCTGCTTCCCTTTTCTAGTAGGCATGGGGCACTTTGAGATAGGTCGAGACTCTCCCTTCGTCCGGTTGGAGTGATGATCCAGAGGGTAGTGGCTTTTGACTGATGAGTTTGAATTTGGCTACCAAGCTAGAGGTAGAGTGTGTTGGGATAGAGTCGGTGGGGGCACTCTCACCTTGATACTCAGCATGGGGCAAGGACACAATGATTGGCGATTGGGTGGGAGGGGAAAAATTAGCCTTAGAGTTCGGCTCATCTGGCTTATTGAGTGGAGGTGGGAGTTTGGGCCAAGAGTTTGTCATGGTGGCCTGGAGCTCGTGTTTTAGCTTGTCCTAGCAGTCAATCCACTCCTGCTCATAATCCTACTAGAGTTTCTCAACGATCTCTAGGGTGAGTAGGCTCACATCATCTAGGCTCTTTACTCGAGTTGCTTGAACTTGGAGAAACACATTCTCCCTCTCCTGTCACTGGGCTCAGCTCTACTTCAGAGGACATCATTGTTGGCAAAGGCAAGCTGGGCATTTTGACATGCTTCTAACCATTGTTGATGGTCATAGAGGGTAGTGTCTCTCTAGTGAAGTTGCTCAGAGAGGGCGGGGTTTGCTTGCTTTAGGTGATTGACCTATACAGTGAGCTCCTACTAGTAGTGCTACTACCATGTTAGGAAGCCGTTGAGGAAGCTCACTATTCAGAGAGCCATGTCCTAGGTGAGCTCTTGTAGAATGAGGACAAGGGGCATGGGTGTGGTGTTGGGGAGGGGTTGGATAGTTAGGGGGGCTATAGGATCTTTGAGCACTTGACCGGGGGGCTTGGTCGATTGGGTATTTAGGGTGGGGTCTATCCAGGGGCTGGAGGGTCTTCGAGTGCTCGACAATTTGGGGTTTGTCTTGCCATAATTGCTTTTGGACCTTTGACTTCAGGAGGGCGATTTTGGAGGAGAGGCTAATGACTAAGGTGGACTTCTTGGGCAAGGAAGGGTTTGGGATTTTCTAGTGGGGACGTGCTTGGGTGGTGGCCTGCTTGTTAGGGTTATTCTCATAATGGTCCTCTGTTTTGAGGACTTGGCCTTCGATGGAGGTCAGGACCTCATCTTTGAGTCCTTATCCTTCCTCACCTTCCATGGGCTCCTCAATTGGGTTGGGGATAGTGGGCTTTGCAGTGGTTGCCATCTCTTGATGAGACTGCAGGGTGTCAGCCATTTAGGGATGTAAGGAGGTAGGCAGGTTCAACTAGAGTAGGGGGAAAAAAGAAGGGTGAAGTAATGTCCACGCATCACCTTCATGGCCTTGATGGTGGATGCCCGGTGAGCAACATGTCTAGCCTTGACAAAGAGGCACTCTTGAAGAATATGGACCCAATCAATAGTAAGAGAAGAAGGGGAAAAGAATAAAGAGGCTACCTTCCTTGATATGCTACAGGTCTTTGCTTGTAGTAGGTAGATATCTTTGACCAAGAACTTGAGGGCCTCTTGATTTGACTTGTGTAGAGGGAGGATATTATTGAGCCAATACTCCTTGTTGGTGATGGGGCTGAAGACATCCTCCATCTCCTGTGTGGGGAGAATCGGAGCTTGTTCTAGTAGAGCCAGCTTCTCCTACACATGGCGGGTGGAGAGATTGTACTTCCAGCCTTGGATGTGGATGGTGTGGCTTTTGTGAGCTATTCTAGAAATCAATAGAGTGTCAAGGTGGATTGGGACGGTAGCTGTCCTTGGGAGGGTGATGAATTGGGTTAGTTGTAGTGGATCTGGGCATTGTTGATGGCCTATGTAGTAGGGGGCACACTTCCTCCCCAGTGGTGTAATGGCTTCCAATCCAAAGGCTAGCTTGTAGGGAGTCATGCTAATTGCGACCTTGAAAGATGTCTAGAAAGCCCCAAGTGCAGTAGAAAGCTTGGTATCCCAATCTTTTCAATGTTGATCTACCAATTTAGTTAGAATCTTGCACAAAACTTTGTTGGTGGATTCTACTAAACCATTGGCTTACGAGTAGTAAGGAGATGATTTTTTATGGGTAATTAGAAAGAATGATATGAGCTCTTTGATGACATTATTTACAAAGTGCATACCTCGGCCACTAACCAATTCGATCGGTGTGCCATACCTGGTGAAGATATCCCATAATAGGCATTTGGCTACTGACTTGGCGGTGTTGTCCATAGGCTCCTACCCATTTGGTATAACAGTTTGTTGTCATTAGTATGTACTTGTTGCGGGTGTTGTAACATTCCCGCTCCTTAAATCGTGGGACACGTCTTAGCAGTCCACCGAGAGATATATCTAGAAGACGCCGCACGACACTCCCAAGGAATGACACGGGGTTTGCCAACTAGGGTCTCTCGAGTCTGCCCCGCAATGGAGCTTATCCAGCCGTTCCCACTAGGATCGACCTAAATTCTGGGTTCCTTGTAATCGGGTCTTCCTAATAGCCTTCTAGCATCGGTTTACAACTGCTCCACTTTGCACAGATACAACTGGACCAAGGTAGACTCATACCACTCTTGGTTCAAAGAGAATGGGAAGCGAGAGGGATGCATCGCTCGACCTCTTTGCCTGTAGGGCATAGTCCCATTCCGGTCCCCTAAAACGGTAGGAATCATGGTTTCAGCCAACATCAACTGACTTCTCCCTATCTCGTTAACATTTCCTTTGAGGAAAGCTCTCGGCTAACCGAGACCACCCTTCCATAGGATAGACCCATTAGTCACATCAACCACGCTTCCCTCGGGGGTTGTTTTAGTTATCTAATTACGTACCACGTTATATTTGATACATAAAAGCAGCTTCCTTAATTAACCCGTTAGTCATAGATTTCTTTATGTAATTTAGGGCACAAACACGAAGACAAGATAAAACAAGATCAAACACTTCCTTAACTTATCTTCAGATTAATGTTTGTCTCCTGCCCATACATGAGAATTAAGTGTTCCTTTCTGCCTCCGCAGAAAAATCCTTCCGTCTCCCGACAACAAAACCCGAAGGTTTATCCTACCAAGATTCCGCCTTGTAACTAGTATCAACGCCTCGAGATCCCATCTCGAGTCATGTAGAACACTTGTGTAGGGCCCGGAGGCATTGGGATTTATGGCCAGAGCCCCCACTGGCACCCGAGCGTCCTCCTACACCAAGTAATCTCCACAGAGAGACCTCTTGCGACAGGTTTGGTCCACATTCTTGGTGCGGATTCACAACCCCCTTGGTTAGGGTTTAGTGGTTTGCGGGGGGCAGCTAGCGCCATCCTTCCTTAATTATCCCTTTAGGAAATCAACCACAGATGAAGCAACCAGCTTAAAAACAATTGCTAGGGAAAACATCCCTTTCGTTTCCATGGCAATTAGTCATCTCAGACCTGGCCATGCAATCATCAATCACACTCCACTTGGGTTAACATCCAAAACCACATTAACAAACAGTTGAATGCACAACCTCTTGCTTCAAGGCATCGCAATCCCATTGCATGCACAATCAGAATTTAACTTGGATGTATCAAAACACTTGCTTAAGGGATTTACAACCTTTTCAAACCACCAAGCATAACTTGGGTCAACAATCCATTTAGGGTTAGATCACCAACTTTAATTAAGCTAGGAGCGTATCCATTTGCGATAGTCTGCAGCATGATCGATAAAACAATTCGTTGCAGCACTTAACACAAGGTAGAATAGAGATTCTGTAGCTCAATTTACAAGTAAATCTACCATATTTTGTGGTGCCAAAATTTATTCATTTAATTAGTGACTTTTATATTTGATGGGATTGATGTTTTCTTATGTCCATCATTTGCAATGGGTTTTGATTAGCAATGATTCAATCTTATCTTCAGCAAATCAGCTTATAGATAAATTGGCCCTGTTTTGTATTACTTCTATTCATGTAGTTATCTAGATATTTTTTGCTAAAAGGGATTCATGCAAGTATTTTTGTTAAAAGGGATTCATGCAGTGTTTTTTTGTACATGCAGGTATTGTACAAGGTTTAGGTGAAGCATATAATTCTCCATCAACTATTTTGATGTGGTGAATGATTCCTTTGTGTTGGATGATATGGATTTGCTGGAAGTCGATGGTTCAAAAACCTCTGCTTTATTGGTCCTATGTGTCCATTTGGATCTCCATGCCAATTGGCAATGATCCATGAAACTCTTGTATCATATCATCCATATAACACACAATGTATTGAGTCTTAGAATATCTCAGGTGTCAATCCAATGTGCCTATTAAGATTTGCATGCTATGTGGCTGCTATCCTTGTAACAACTACTCTATAATACCCACATTTCATACAATGTATTGAGTCAAATTAGACTCCTCTTCATTATAATAAAAATTATTTTGGCGAAATTCTCTGAGTATTCTTGTGCTATTCTTTTCATTATATTTCATGTAAATGCTATGATTAAAGTGATGTCTTGAAATTAAATCTATACTTTGTGTTGATGTATATATCCACATGTATTTTGATATCGATGTTTATGTCTATTTACAAAAGTGTAAACATCTCTTAATGCCATGTTGAATTGTATGGCATATTGGTGATTACTGGATAGACTTAAAATACTTATTATTTAGGGATTAATACATACTTCTTTACATCTAATGCATAGGTTATAATGCCTAAGAGAAGAATAAGCATTCTCTCGATAGAAATACGTAATAGAAAAGATGAAGAAGGGAATTGGATCACTGATACGTATCATTGCTCATCTTGGGTACATATGCGTCCAAGTATGAAGGAAGCTTTCAAGATGAAAGCATCTACAATTGCAAATATATCAAAGCACTGGAAGGGTAAAATTTTAGCTCTCAGACAAAGGAAAGTTGATTCTCACCTTGTAACAGAGGCATTTGTACAACATGTATTCATGCAGAAACAAATACACATTGCGCCCACTGTGCCCTTTCAACGAAACATTGCGAACAGTAAGTATTTGCAACTCATTGAGAATGAGAACTTTCATGATACCTATGTAACAACTTGTCTTGTATTTACAGAAGTATACCCTTCGGATTGCTGTGAGTGGCAAAATGTTGAGAGTTTCACTGGTTCTTTTAAGTTTTACCACCTCGAAATTGGTAGATTGCTCTTTGAGGGACATACAGCTAAGTAACTCGTAGAGGACCTTGTTTTTTTCTATGACTCCAATTTACCCAAGGGGAGTCAAGAATATGGAACCCTTGAGTATATGCACATATCAAATCTCAATAGCATAGAATGGCCATTGTGTAGTAGCGACATTTTGCACATGTGTAGCACAAAAATTTCCGCAGACATATTGAATTCTATGAAGCCAAGCACCGGCTCAAAGAATGTACATCTAAGCTGGTTCATATCGATTGCAATTTTTGCACACATGTTCAAGGAATGTAAGGGTTTGAGATATACCAAAAGCATGTAGGTCATAAAAAATACATCAGAGGACTATGTAACAAGGATTCTAGGCAAAACTTGGACATAAAAAATAACTCACAGTCTTGACACAATGGAGTGTCGAGTCACAACAAGGGACATGGCTTTCAGGCAAAAATTTTCTCTCTTAGTTGACTATTATCTTACTTTGGGATGAATCGGCTAACTTTCGTTTCCAATTACAGGTACTTTGTCACATGACAAACTTTATGCCTAGTGTTCAAGTATCGTAGATGGAGGATGTTCAAGGGTAAATGGTTGTGCCTTGATCAAGACATGCGTGAAAGTGCAGTTGTGGATATTATTGTCATTTGTGAGGGCCGCGTGCCCCAAGTGTTGCAAATGGAGGATGATTGGCCCTTGAGTATAATGCGTCAGGAAATTACAATGTTAATGCGGAATCCACCTATTAGCTTCTATTTTAAACTAGATGGTAGGAAAGTTCGAAGTCGAGTTGAGGATACTGTTACCAGCGGAAAGTGTGTGGCTCCACATATTTTAGAATTTGTAGAGTCTCCCTAAAAATCCCAACACCACGTTGTAATATCCAACACTTGTAAATTTTTGGATTTTTTTGGCCAATAGAATATTGTCGCTTACAAACTTGCAATATTTAAAAATTATGGTATTTATGCAAAATCATGCACTTGTTACACACTTTCCACATCAACTTAAGGTTTTTAAGGTAGAACTAGTTTAGTTTTTGTTTCATTATTTCATTTCACACTTTCTCTCTTCATCTCTTTATATTCACCACATCCCTCCTACTTGCTACGATGGATGCTCACGCACACTTTGATAAGTGGATCCACGAGACTATCTTTGCCAACCAGGGTGATGAGATATTCCAGGTTTTCTCTAAGAACTTCAACCTTGAAAGTGTGCTCTCATCGCTGGATCTCCCCCTTCAGGTTTTGGAAGACTTTGTGAGCACCATTGCTACATGCACATACTCCATCGAGGGATTCGACATGACTTGGGTGCCTCTTGAACAGCTCATGGTATTTCAAGCAGGGAAGAATCACCAAAAAGTGGTGAGTAGGTGTTTGGCCCATGTGGATCCTTCGCATAGAGTATGCACTATTCCCATGGAAAGTGCACCAGGTACATCACCTTTGGATCTTGTGGAGTGTGATTGCGCATTGGCAATTTACCTCCTTGCATTAGATACACCCCTAGAGGAGGAGAGAGATGAAGATACAACTCCACAGGTTGTTTCTATCACATACACGGGAGAAGAACCGATTGAAGAGCTTATAAATGTTGAAGAGGAACATCGAGTGGTGACAGAGCAAGGGTTGGCTCTCATGGTGCCATCTTCTTCAGAAGAACAGCCACAAGTCGACAAACCCAACCTTGCCTCCTTGACACCCATTGAAGTAGATGGTGTACAATACTTACTTCTATCAGATGTACTGCAATACTTGGAAATGAAGGAAGAAGAGCTATTTTCTATCCTAGTCAGGGATTAAATGGAAGACCTGATCGATTATGATTACACGGATGTGCATCCAACAATGGCAGAGATTGGAAGATATGATGGCACAAGCTTAGATACTGTGAGTGCGATCATAGCAGCACAGGAGCATAAAATCTCGGTTGAAGAAGATTACCTTGTGCCTGATGCTGAATTTGAAGCACTACAGCATGATTTGTTCAGACCAAGGCCCCAGCTTCCTACCAAGGAGTTTGTAGATCCCTCTGCCCAAAGAGGTGCCTCCCTGACACATGAGGAAATGAAGATACAAGATGATATGGAGAAGGTGAGATTTATAACTACCATATATTTTTATGCAATGAAACTTGATAGTAGGGTGCGTCGGGTCCCGCGGAGTCCACCGGTGCAAAAAGTGGCCCCAGACGCCAGACTTTGGACAGGGCAGCTGTAGGCATCATTTTTTGCCAAGATTTCACTGGTGGACTCCGGGGGACCCAACACACCCTACCATCAAGTTTCACCACTTTTTTGATAACTCTAGGTTAGTCGCTAAATATATTGTTTGATTTGACTTTGTCATTCAGGACATACTGTATATAGATGACTTTGTATCAAGGCAAGGAGAAGCTTGACATGCGGACCGATGCAATGATTTAGCTCTTAAGGAGTATATCGGTAACCTTGTTACAGATTTAGTGGTTTTCCATAAGAAGTGCTCACCAGGAGGGCAAGAAATAATTATGAAAATTCGAGCTTTGACCAAGTCTGGGCCTTTTCGAGCGATACCTGTGACATCATCTAGCTTAGAGAAGGTGGTGCTAGTCAAGCGATCAAAGCTTCTTTATTTGTTTGATCAAATGCGGGGTGGAGCTATGTGTGTGCGTGCGACATTAGGTGACCTCGCTAAAGTGTCAGATCCGCTTCTCTTGGAGAAAGAGCTGAAGGGGGAGCGCATCATTTTTGAAGCAAAGAAGGAACTTATATTTTCATCGGAAGCTGGCCCCTCCTCTCCCCACCGAAGAAAAAGCCAAGGAACAATTGAGAGTTCTTGTTGGCTATTGACTTTTTGTATCTATCATCACTAACAACCATCACATGTATTTTTCTTGATGAATATAAGATACTTTACTTTGTCCCTACAAATAAATATTTATTAAATAAATGTGTGGTTTATATAAGTATGATGATAATGTGTGGTATGTGAATGACGCATTCACATATGTTAACATAATTCAACGCATAGTACTACACTTGCAATTGTGTAAGTGTGACAATAATGTGTGGTACGTGAATGATGCATCCGCATATATTAATATAATTCAACGCGTATTTCTACTTTTGATGCATTCGTACATTAAACAAAAATTAAGAGTCACGCGTTTCAAGAAACAAAACAAAACAAAACAACTTTACTCAATTATTTGAATTCAGTACATATCACACGAGATATTATGTATATATAAATAAATATTCCAATGTGGCAGAGTACAAAATTTTTTGGGCTTCCAAGATGTTATGGCGCTGTAACACCCATTACAAACCTTGCATCATTAATCTAGTAAACTATGGCGGAGTCCCCTTGCCGTGTCGAAGCCGAATGATAAAGTTCATATCTTTGTCTGTGATTGTAACACACTTTGCATGGATGGCTACAAGCTGTGTATCATCGAACAAGTCAATGAGAAACCCCTTTGCAGCGGTTTGTAGGGCCTCCATGGCTGCAGTAGTCCATCGTCCTGCTGGTGGGCCATCTCGCACTCGTACCCAAAATCTTCCCATCCCTTTCAGCTCCAAGTCTTGCATGACTTCTCGAACAACCTTATGAAAAGAACTTTTTCGGATGAGAAGCTCGTATTTGTGTTGGATTCTTCTTCTCTCTCGAAGAGCGACAGTGCCCGGTTTCCATCTCCTCTTCTTCTGTGGTGGTCCTTGTGCTCTACGGGGAGCACCTGTTGCTGCACTTGAGGAGCCTCCACCTTGTGCTCCAGGTGGCGGGCCTTGGCGTGATGTCTTTCTGGGGCCACAACGACGACATGCTTGCTTGGCCCGTTGTCGTGATGTTATGAGGACATAGTGTGAAAAAGTATCGAATGTATCATCATCCGACTTCTTTATTGATCTCGAGAGTCAATGTGATCTGAGTCATTAGTACTAGTGTGAGTTGCATGGATTATCCGAAAATACTAGTGTGGGAACTTTCACTCAACCGCTAAGACCCACGGACCGCTTATTGCTTCAAGCGTTCCAAGCCGAGCACTAATGGATACCTCTCACATAGCCGATGCGCCATCCATATCTACGGGTGTAGTGAGCTTACCTCCATGCCGTTCGAGTTACCTCCTCTCCCGTGCACCCCGGTAGCTCCACGATCCAAGTGCAAGCTTCAAGCAAGCTCCATCCTCAAGCTCCACCCTCCAAGCTCCATTGCCGCGAGCAAGACAAGAGAAGAGAAGAGAAGAGAAGAAGAGAGGAGAAGATGGAGAGCTTCTCCTCCTCGGTCCCTCACCCTCACACACTCACTCCCTCACACTCTCACACTCCCTCTCTCAAGCACAAGCTCAAGCAAGAAAGAACAAGAAGAAGAAGAAGAAGAAGAGGAGAGCTACTTTTGGCTATACACAAGAATGAGCTTCTCATTCTCTTTTCAACTTTATATACAAAACCTTAAATCCCTTTTGGGCGGTCATCCCCTTTTCCCCTTTTTTACATGGCCGGCCGTAGCCTAGGCCCTTTTTCCCATTGTCCTTCTATCTTCCTAGCTTCTTGTCCACCGCCCGTCTACATTTACAAATTGCACGGGTGAGAGCCCGGCGCTCTTTTACAAGATATCAGTGTGTGCCTTTTTATTTTAAAATGCGCCTTTCCCCTTTTGCCTTTGCCTTGGACTTTTAAGGTTGCCCTTGTGCTTTTGGCCTTTTCTCCTCTTCTTTCTTCAGTCGGGCTACCTTTTTTCCGCCTTTGCCCTGCATCTTTTCCACTTCCTTTTGCTTTCTTCGTATTAGGGTTTAACATTACCCCCCTCCTAGACGAGTGCCAGTCCCATGGCACTCACCGTCGTAGGTAGCAGGCTGTAGCATGCACCGAAGACGTGGGTGACAAGGACACCTGTGGTTTTCGTGGAGGAGTGTTGGTGGTGGTGTTGAAGAAGGTCCTGGGGCCTGTTGGTGGCCAAGGTGGCTGATGGAAGGTTGTTGGAGTTGGCGGTAGGGCTAATTTGTGTTTGGGATTGCATTGACGGCTAGCACAAGTGTTGGTTTGTTGGGGATTCTGCACATGTCGATTCTTTGCGGGCTTGTCGGATGGTAAGGGATAAGCATTCAGGGTTGGGTGTCGCTGAAGAGCGATTGAAATTTTGTTGGAGGCTTCAATACCTGCAATTTGAAAACCTCTTGTGTGGTCTCTCCCTAAGGGGTAGTGCTAGTATTCTTATCGTGCACAAGACATATTTGATTAGTTTGGGAGACAGGTCGAACTCTAAGCAAGCTGAGAGTATTGTCCTGCACTTGAGGACCCAAACTGTGTATATACTTCGGTGCAGATATTATGTAAGTGCTCGTGCATACTTAGATATTACGTAGCTAGAAGACCGTGGGCTAGTTTCTCATAACAATGTGTGGATGAAGCAAAGTTGTCCATGTTGAGAAGAAGTACACGTGAAGGTATATGAGACATCCTTTGCATTGTGACTGCACGACGGAGCATAATTGAATACAGGGACACCGCACTTTCGGTATAGCAGGAAGCTATTGGACGTGCTTGATGAGGATAGTGTACATTTCATGGCCAATCGTGCGGTGCTTACCACAATGGATTGCAATGGTATTAAGGCAGAGTGCAAGAGGGAATTGTGTAAGTGGGTCAGGGTGACAGGGCTAACCATAGGTGAGACAAGCTCCCTAGGTATGTCCTGCCCTTGATGTGCCATGAACAATTGTGGGTGATGCTAAAGGGCTAGGGGACTAGGGACGAAGCCAGGCAACCAAGGTCACTAGATGTACCTAATTTGAGGACCCCTGGGTGCTGTGCTGTGATCGTGGGTGCTTCTTATCTTTTCATTTGTTTCTTTTTCTTGCTAAAGATATGAAATATATTAAACGCATACATGAAAAGTTCGTACAATTTGGGAACATGTCACACTTAACCATTTAAAGATAAAAAGTGATGGCCAGGTAGCATTTGATATGCCCTTTATACAATATAGGGCTACTCTATTTGTACGAGGCGGGGCGAGTCTAGGTGGCCGGGTGATTGGGGCTCTGCTGGTGTGGGGCTCCCGTGGGGTTGGGCAGGGAACATGTCGGTCGGGACATGAATGGTGTAGTCCCGGGCCACTACCGTTTCCAGAATGTCTTTAAACAATTCATTAAATTCTTCCCTTTCCCGAGCTGCCCTTTCTGCCCTTGAGCATCTGGTGCCCGAGCGTGAGTTGGGGGTTTGTGCCACTAGTATTGCCACCTGTTGCGTGTTTTGAGTCTCGACTTTCTTGACTCGAGGATTCTTCGGTCTTCGTCCTGGACAGTGTCGCTTAGGGCCTCGCTTCTTGGCATACCTCTTGAGGGTGGGCACATAGCTTTCCGGTGGAGGGGCGCATGCCACATGCTCCCGTCGTTTGTGAAGAGCATCTTTGCATGCCAGATGTCCATGGTTCTCCATGTGTTCCGTCAAAAAAGGAAGCCTGTAAGATACAATCCAAGGGTTAGGCCTGGATATAGGATACAACTGTTTGCATGGAAGGGATTTTAGTGTGGTTTATCAAGCGCATATGACAAGAAGGGGAGGGGTGAGGCATGCGGTGTTTGTTGTAGAGGGATGGCCCCCATGATGATGTTCATTTTGCCTCCAACCATTAGCAAGCATTGTCTTATTCTAAGTTGTGTGGACTAGTTGTCATGGAGTGGGACCGGGCACATCCTCAAAAGGATAGACCAAAAAGGAAAGAAGGTGTATTGGAAGGGACTACACCCTATCTACACCATCAGAGTTGTTGGTCAAGGCTTCCTATGGCGGCAATGTGGGTTGCATGCCCTTCACTTGGAGGTGGGGATGGTCACACGGCTTTTAAATGCATGATGAGAGGAGGACTTGAGGAGCTTAATTTATCTGACCCAACTCTTCTCCCTGCGCTTGACTATCATTGCTTGTGTGTGTTGACATTGTTTATACACGGTGACACAAAAAGCAGTGTTTATTTATATACATATTTATGAATCCATGTCACTTCATGAGGATAAGAACCAAATGCAGAACTCGGTTGTACCGGAGCGTGGCACACACATCTAGTATTCGTGGCAGCTTACTTAATACAGATAGATATTTTGCCACATCGAGTAGCATGGAACCTTGTTCGAGTCTACTGGCTATATGTAACTCCTCCTCAGTGAGAACCTTATCAAACAGAGCGTTCTCTTGGCTAGTTCCACCTAGGTCCATACCCCGAATGGCAGTCAGCACTCGAAGGGAAGTTGGTGCCACATAGGTTGGGTCTCTTTGAGACCGCCATTTGGCCAATCGCTCTTCTGAGACCGTCATGATCTGAGCCCCTAGTTCAGCCATTACAACGCGGCTTTCGCACCAACGCTGCTCAAATTGACTCTGGCCTGCTGAAGTCGCTTTAGTTGCTCTATGTCTATGAGATTCGGTCGACAGAGCATTTCATTGAACGTGATGGTTAAGCGCAGTTTGTCAGCCTCCTCGTCAGAGATGAGTCGCATGCGTTCATGCAGGAGCCTGTCATAGTGCTCGTTAAGATGTTCTTGTTCTTCCCATGATAAAGGAAAGGTCAAGTAATCTCCAAGCTACTCCTTGGGGATTGTGTCCATGTCCGCAAGGACGTAGACACATGAGACCACTTTGAGCTTAGCATCCAACTCAGTTAAGCATTCTGTGACACTTCTATGTTCAACGAGGGCTTGCTCAGTTGCTATCTCATGCAAAGTCCTAAGAGTTTCCTTAGGCTTTAGCATGGCTGGGGGCTCAGGCCTAGATGAGCAAGATTGGTCAGCGCCAGGATTTCTTATGCTCTTGGGGTTCTCATGTTTCTCCTGAGGTTTTGCTGCTATATTGTTATGGTTCTTCTCAGATGTGACTGGTATAGATTTGTCACCCTGTTGTGACGACGTTGTATCCACTCTTGATTGGTCAATGCGAGTTCTATTGTCAGTGGATAGAGTGTTGCGAGTAACTATTGATGGCAACGGTTGCTTTGGTTTTTCAGAGCACACCAGTGTGTCTGAGGTTTCACAGCTATTAGGAGAGGCATTAGTGGGCTCATTGGTGGATGGACTCGATGCTTTGTTCATCAGCTCTCCAGCGCCCTTCGTCTCAATGTTCTTGGGGTCCCCAACCATCTGTGATTGTTGTTGCCTTCGTTGTTTTCTTCTCTTTTTCTTGATCAATGAAGGTGCATCGCTCAATGACTCAGGACCCTGAACTAGATCAACCGTTGATGTGCTTGGTTGGGCCTCAGCATTCTCTTCCTCTAGTGTGTCCGTACGGGACATGGCCGTGGCCTGCTGAATAGCCTTGCTAGGTTGTGAGAACACAATTACCTTCCGTTTTGGAGAGTCTAGCCCTTCAGCCAACTCCCTTGAGTTTAACTCCTCCAGCCTAGGCTTTAGGCATTCTGAAAGTGCTGGAGTTTTCGAGGGAGTTGGTTGCGACACCTCCTCCATAGGTAAACTACTAAGAACACCGTCCGCAAGGGGCCTTATCACGGCTAAGGGCTGTGACTGCTGTGATTCCTGATTGGAAGTAGTAGCAGCTAGTTTAGTGGGCTGGCCACCCTTGGTGGGTTGCAGTGTCAAGTCCTTAGGGTAATTAGAAGTGGTCGTTGCTCTTAGAGCATTCCCTTGTGTAGGCCGAATATCAGTTGAGCTAGCCACCTTAGGTTGCATAGGCATAACCTTGGGCTGAGAGCCACGGGTGGTGTCGTGTCCTGCCTCTTGGACATTTGGAAGCTTTGATGTAGGTCGAGATTGGGATTGAATAGCCGCACCTGACGAGTGTTGTGCTTCATGTGTCCGTGTAGGGGAAGAGGGTGCAGGAGACTTAGGACTCCTAAGGGGCTTTGACACTGGCTTGGAGATTTGCTCGTGGCTGTTAGATGATTGTGCTATTTGCTTTGTTGAGCGCTCAAACTTGCCCTGAGCAATGTTGTGCCTATGATGCTTGCTATCCTCTTGGGGTATCAAAGGCTCCTTGGGAACCAGCGGCTTTTGCGTATCCTCAATGATTACACTTGGCATCTGCTCGTCGAGCACGGTAGGCCGAGGGTTTACCCTCCGATTGGTCCCGTTTGGTTTCTTGATTTCGACCATGAGGGGCTCAGTCACTCCCCTGTTGTTGACTCGAGACTTGGTTTTTCGCTTAGATCTCCTCCTACGCTTCCTTGCTCTTGCTACGATCTGGCCTTCAGTCATCCACGGAGGTTTAGCAAGGGGTTTTGGCACCCAAATCCATCGGTTGCCTGCATAATACCCTTGAGCCCGAAGCCACGTCTTGGATATCCATCGTGGCGTTGTGCTAGCTCTCCATCGATGCTTGTGTCTATAAGGCTTGGGCTTCTTTTGGGGTCTCCTACGATATTTGTAAGTCCAAAGCCTGTCCTTAGCATTGTCTCTTGACCTTCTTGGTTCAGGCATGGCCTCACTCACCAGCTCTCGTTTTTCGACCTGTGCTTGTATTAATTCTTCCAACAAGCCCTTGTTTTCGTTAATGGGTTCGACTGTTACGTCAGCACCTTCCTTGCCTTTCCCTTGAGGTTTGCCGAGGTCACCCTTGCTAAAGGTCGTGACTATCCTCACACCCGGTAATGTCAAGTGTATCCTTTGAGCTACGTAGTCTGCCTCACACTTGGTAGCCTTTTTGAAGGGCCTTCCTAGGAGGGTTTCCTTTGCACCATTCTCGCTATTGGGAGGGACATAGAACAGGAGTGGCAAGCTTTCTATTTCAATTGTTACAAGGATTCTGCACTTCCCTAGAAGTGCTATGGGTGTTCCCCGTAAGGATTAAGAGTTGCATCAGTCGGTGTGAGCTCTGGTTGGCCCAGTAGGGTCCATGATTCATAGGTCAAGATATTAAAATCTGTTCCTTCATCAATTAGAGCATCAATCGTATGCTCTCTTTTCGCGGTGAGTTTGACCCTAAGATAAGCAGGTGGTACTATGTCCTCATCTTTCGGGTCTTGGCTCGTAAATTTAAGCCTTCTGACAGATGCCCTTGAGTTCTCAACTGCACGACCAGATGTGGATTCTCCATTGCTGTCTTGGATCATCAGTGCAGTGCTATTTAAGGCACATCTCTCGTCAAGAGTGTCATGTCTAGTCATCTTGGCATTTGTAGCTTGCTGATGTTGCATTTCACTCTGACTAGACATGGTATGAACACAATGTCTTTGTGTTCTCGTGGTGTGGCCTTTTTGCCCTTGATGGCTAGATTGGCCCATTGATGTTCTAGGGTCTCTGTTTCTCTCTGTTCGGGTATGGACTTTTGGTTGCTCTATTGCAAGTGAGGCTCTATGCTCGTGTAGAGCCATTGCTATACTAGGGTCCAATTTGAAGGACGTGCCACAGCGCGCGTTTTCTCTCCAACCTACCCGGGGGAGGTGCGGAGGGGGCAGAGCCCCCTCTGCGGGGGTTCGGGGGGGGAAATCCCCTCCGGCCCGCAGGGCCGTTACTGTAAAAGCCATGCACAATTTGGAGGACCGTTTATAGCCAAATTTGAACCACTTACTCTCAGTTTCAGCCCGGTAATGGATCTATGATATGGTTTCGGCTCTATATGGTTTCTCGGTTAATTTCACTGTCTTTAGGTTAAAATTTGAGAAAATCTAAATTCGGCCTAACAGGTCCGAATTGTAGGGTCCGAGTGGGTCACTCGGACGGGCCGAGGCGCATGGGCCGAGGGCTAAGTTCGGACGATTCGGATGAACTCGAACGAGGTCACTCGGCCGGGCCAAGGCACTTGGGCCAAGGGCCGAATGTGGGACGTGGCGGAGGGCCGAATTTGAGTCTCGGATGGGTTTTTCCTCGGACGGTCCGAGGCCAACTAGGGTTTGGCCGAGTGGACCGGGTGGTCCAAGGGCCGAGTCTGGGCCTCGGACCAGAGTCGACGTGACTCGGACGCGTTGAACGCCACGCGTGTTTTTTCGTCGAAACTCACAAAATTCGTCGTGCAAGGCGTTGGGGGTCTTCCCCCTTGTCGAGCAACTCCAGATTGGTCCTACTACTGTAGGGGGAGGTGTAGAATTACCTGGGCTAGCCAAAGATCTCCCTGATGCCAAGATTGAAGCGGATTTCCTCGCCAAGCTTTCCTCTTCTCTCCTGCTCTCCTGAAACCCTGCATGCACACTGTGGCCTTTCTTGCCACTTCTGGCCCTTATACCCTCTTCCGGGTATGGTATTGGCACCCCCAATAACTCAATTACCGACCTTAGGCATCACAAGTAAGTTTTTTACCACTTTTGCCCGATTCTTGCCCTGTTTCTGCCCTGTTTTGCAACAGTAACCCTAATGCTTATTCTCTTTGCTTTTCTTTGTTTTCTCCTACTCTAATGCATCCAAATCACAAAGTAAATACCTACACTACTCCATCTCACAACATAAATCTCAAGAAAAACAACAAACCTACTTGCCAAGGAGATCGAATACCATCTTCAACCCCCTCGCTTCTTACCTATCTCAAGCACCGGTTCGGGGGAAACCCTACTCCAATGCTCGATTCGAAGCGCGCAAGCGCTCAAGGCTTGAATCCGTTGTCCCGGCAAAATAGAACCAAAATGTGGGAACTTTCACTCAACCACCAAGACCCACGGACCGCTTATTGCTTCAAGCGTTCCAAGCTGAGCACTAATGGCTACCTCTCACATAGCCGACATGCCATGCACATCTACTGGTGTAGTGAGCTTACCTCCATGCCGTTCGAGTTACCTCCTCTCCCGCGTACCTCGGTAGCTCCACGATCCAAGTGCAAGCTTCAAGCAAGCTCCATCCTCAAGCTCCACCCTCCAAGCTCTATTGTCGCGAGCAAGACAAGAGAAGAGAAGAGAAGAGAAGAAGAGAGGAGAAGATAGAGAGCTTCTCCTTCTCGGTCCCTCACCCTCACCCTCACACACTCACTCCCTCACACTCTCACACTCCCTCTCTCAAGCACAAGCTCAAGTAAGCAAGAAGAAGAAGAAGAAGAAGAAGAAGAAGAAGAAGAAGAAGAAGAGGAGAGCTACTTTTGGCCACACACAAGAATGAGCTTTTCATTCTCTTTCAAATCTATATACAAAACCCTAAATCCCTTTTGGGCGGTCATCCCCTTTTCCCCTTTTTTACATGGCTGGCCGTAGCCTAGGCCCTTTTTCCCATTGTCCTTCTATCTTCCTAGCTTCTTGTCCATCGCCCGTCTACATTTACAAATTGCACGGCTGAGAGCCCGGTGCTCTTTTACAAGATATCAGGGTGCGCCTTTTTATTTTAAAATGTGCCTTTTCCCTTTTGCCTTTGCCTTGGACTTTTAAGGTTGCCCTTGCTCTTTTGGCCTTTTCTCCTCTTCTTTCTTCAGTCGGGCTACCTTTTTTTCGCCTTTGCCCTGCGTCTTTTCCACTTCCTTTTGCTTTCTTCGTGTTGGGGTTTAACAACTAGATTTTTGGATAATTTTAGTCTATTTTTGATATTATTTATTGTAAAAATCCAAAAAAGTTAGAAAAAGCTTCTAGATTAGGATGGCATGCAAAAAGCTAGTTGCTTTTTCAGCCAATTAGGAGATTTTTCATAAAAAAGATAGATTAACGAAATCGCGCGCGTCGCGATCGCTATAAACAGGCTGAAAACCGCAGATTGAACTGAAAGAAGAAGAAGGAGTGATCTGAGAGATCCGTGACCAGGTGTCCCAGAGTTTTACCCCCCTTTCGGAGCCAACGGAGCCATCATATTTGGGTTTCGGACAACAGAGAAAGAGCTGATTTTTCTGATCCACGTTTTTGGTCTATGAAGGAGCTCCAGGAGAACTAATGCCTAGAGATTGCTTCTGAGTAGAGCAAAGATTCCAGGTTCTTTCAATACATATTTTTTCAATTCATTGTGATTTGTTTTTGTCATGTTTACCACTTGGGTATTCTCTATCTTCTCTTCCATCTCCTATCTCTACTTCCTTCTACTTCTGATCCCCGGTGGATTCGATCTTTCGACAAAAACCCCTTCGACACCGTGCCATGCAAGGAGGGCAAGACGGAGAAGAGACAGAGGTTGGGGATGTGAAAATGGAGGAAGCAAAGAAATCAAGATGTGAAAATGAGAAGAAGAATGAACTTTTAACCCATTTAAACCCCAAAACTGGGTTAATGGAGCTTCATACGCACTGTCCATCGTGTGATCGTAAATCCATAACCTTATATCAGAATGCGACGAAACTTCACACGCACACTCGTTGCGTGGCCAAGAGACCAAATTATTATTTTTTTGAAAAAAAAGCGACTGCAGACCCCTGGTCCGAAGTCTGGCATCTGGAGCCACTTTCTTGCATGTTATTCCTATTAAAATTGACAGTGCTAACAAAAACTGTAAGTAAGAATTGAAAATACAGCGAAGATGCACAGTCAAAGTTGAGAGCGAAGGACAAGTGTAAAATTTTAATTCATATTTTAAGGGTGCATACAATAGTTTTGCACTGGGACATAGTCATATGTCCAATGCATGAGGATAACACTATGCCAAAAAAGATAACATTGCAAACTGCGTTCATTCCATTGGAACGAATGCATCCTTCACTGCTTGAAGGTTTCTTACAAGTTGGAAGTCCTTGGGAGTGACATTGATGCGCTTCACATGTATTGCACAACGTTGAGTATCAGTCATCAAGTTAACTAAAAAGGCCTCTGCTACACACTGTAGAGCATGAAGACATTCTTTTGTGAAGTGAGAAGGTCTATCCTGACCTTGTACCAAAAACCACCTCTTGCTTTCTGTGCGGTAGAGGTCTTACACAATCTTGTGAACAAGTCTCGAGAAGCTTGCCTTCGAAATGATGAGACAAAAAGAGCGTTGATACCTTCTAATTTCTCTCAAGGCCACTGTACCTGGCTTCCACTTGCGTTTCTTGTGGAGATACTGAGGAGGACCCTTGTGAGGGTAACTTGAGGAAGGTGGATTAGGTTGAGAAGGGGGTGCATCTGAGCTAGTAGATGCTCCAAGGGGCTGAACATGATATGGGGCTCTGAGCGGAAGCTTATTTGCAGCTGCCTAAGACCTAGCTATCTTTCCTGCATAAGAGATGTGAGAACTCAATGAATAAGATAGAAAGTGAAACCCTCTTTTATATAACCCTAAACTGCGAGACTCATTCACATAGATGCACACTCTCTCTTTCTCTCTTAAACTATGAATTGCATTCACACTGACTCACATCATTCATCTTACTATCTTATCTCTTTTCGAACCCATTTGCTGCCTTGTCGAAGCCTTGTTTCTAGCCACTTGGCATGGTTTTCTTTGGCACTTGAGGCTTCATAATGCACTCTTTTAGTGACATGACGTGATTCCATCATGTCTGCAGCCGATTCATCAGCACTTTCATTTGCTCTCTTTTGCGAGAGTTTAGCTTCATCCGTTACTATAATCCTATACCATCAAGATAGCAATTGGATCATTGGATTGCTACCATTCACCCCTCCACCATGATCAGTTTTTCTTTGGTATGCACCATGCGCTATCCAATGTGAATTTTCCATCCCTTGTGTGGATCAAATTCCAATGCTTTCCTTTTCTGCAAAGTATGGCCCATGTGCCTCAAGGATATACTATAAAGACACATATCACACATGAGTAAAACTATGCTCAATAGTTTATACAATTCATACAATGTTAAAATATTAACTTAGTACGCACCATGTAATGTGTGATAGAGCTTTTGCCCCATGCTTCCACCATGTTTTCGTAGAAGCTATGCACAACATTGATAAATTCTTGCTTATCTTTATTGTTAAACACCATCTTGCGAAGTAAGGGAGCCAATTTGTTAAAACTTATCCAAACCTTAGCTTTGGCCAATCTTGTTTTTCCTCCATTACTTTGATCAGGAGCTGCAAAATGTAACTTTTTCCACCTATTGTAGTCTTGTGGCCTACGAACCATAACATTCCCTTCCTCATTGATGGGTACTGAGAGAAACTTCCTAACCTTTGCTCCTCCAAAGCAAAGATTTTTTGGCAAGTTACTAGATTTTCTTGATCTCTTCTCATCTTTTTCAATCATCACTTTATGCTTGTGTAGCCCAATTTCTGATAGCACTCGCTTCACATTCCTACACGTTGCAATGGCTTCTTTTTTTGGTTGCATCCTATAAGCAAAGAAAATGTATTCATATACAAGTTTCTCTATGATTCTGACAAAAGCATGCAATGAACAAATGTGAATACGATCCAAGGAAATGTTGAAGATGGGCTTCCAAGTGGGATCTTCTCTATTGCGCGTCGGTGCAACACTTGTCACCTTTCGCCAGTTCTTCTTTCCGTCCTTTCCTTCCACCCTCTCTGTCAAGCAATATAGGCATGGATTCTTTGTATTTGCACCATTGGAGATTCCACACATACATTTTAAAGTTTTCAAGTCTCCTGCAAGATGCCATTCAACCAAGTATTGACCATACCCTTCAACCGAGAGCATCTCACCATGTTCCTGATGATCGATGATGCTTGGAATGCTTGTGTGCGTAAAGAATAGCTGCAACACCTCAAATGTTTCCTTAGGAACTTCAAATGCAGCGAGCCACCACACATGGTGCTCAGATTGAACACTAGAGTTCCCTGGTTTGTTATTGTCGAATTGTAAAGCTCTATTCATCAAAGTTACACTAACTCTTTCAAGCTTCACTCCTTTGACGACCTCACTTTCATCTAATTTTATAACAAACTGCAATTTACCATTACATTCCTCAAAAGACATATTGTAGTACATTACCATTGTCGACTACACCTTGTTCAAATCTAAATAGTAATTATTGAGTTCGGTGAACTTCACCTCATATGCATTTTTGGTCCCAACCTTTAGTGTTTCCACACATTGAACATGCATGGGATCTCCTATCAACTCCAAAACCTTTGTATTAAGTTACTGTCGGGCCTCTATTAACTTTGAAGGTTGAGGAAGAGGCACGATTCTATTTCTCTTCAGCACACGACCAAACCCAACCTTCACACCTTTGAATATCTTTGAGTAAGTTGTTGTGCTAATGCTAGCCCTGTCACAAATAGATTGTGCATCCAGAGTTGAGAACTTATTTGACACATCTTTTAATGTGTGGTCAATCAACTTTTCCTTCACAACCTTAAATTTACGATTGCTCAAAGCATTTTCCAGTGTACTTGCCTTCACCTCAGCAATCTACTAATACACGATCTAATCTCACCCTCACCTAGGTTCTCTTTCTGAGCTACCCTTACATGCTTTGATACATTGCTTCCACTAGCCACCTATTCACAATTAACTCATTGATTGGCTTCTTCTTTCGTTTGCACTCTCATGTTAGCTTCATGTTGATCTTTCTCAAGTCTTCCAATTGTGCCTTTGCCTCCTCATATGAGATACCAATGTCATGGATAGTATCCTGCATTGAAATAATTTGATTGTTTTGTTGAATTACAGTGTCATTCAGTTGTACCACTTGTCCTTTGAGCTATTGTATATGAAGTTGATGTGTAGCGATCACATCATGGCAAATTTTTATGGTTGCCTGGCAAGTTGTAAATACTTTGAATGCTTAATCATTGAGCCACCTAGTATAACTAAGTAACCCATTTTCACCCTCGCATACATACTTCAGTGAATTTGTGATTCCTGAGAAAGTTGGAGGTCTATTGTTGAAGGGGTCAATTGGGTAGATTCCCCCATCAACCCACAAATCCACATGTTTCAATCCCATTTTCCTGTAACTCTGCAAAACATGAGGGTTGACACTGGTACGCTGGGTTCTTTTGAATAATGGAGCATATTCAATCTCTACCTCAATATGCAGCTCCTTCTTTCATGTATTCATTTTACTATTAATAGAAACGGGGAGCCTACTTGGTTGTCACAAGAGGTAGAGTGGAGATGCACAGAGAGGCACACAAAGGTGCCAAGGGAAAGGAGGGTGTAAGTAATTCACTCTGTTAATGAAGGTTGCATAAACATAGAGAAGAGGTCACAATAGATCCATGGGAGTATAGATATGGGGGGAAATAGCTCAGAGGGTAGGGATGTCCAAGACTTTTTGTATTTTAGATATTTCTATTTTGCCTCCAAAAACATATCCAAAAAACACGAAATTTGACTAGTTGGTTTGTTTTTTGACCAAAAGCTAGGATATAAAAAATCCTCAAAATATCTTAAAAGGAACTTTCAAAATTTCATTTTCCTTGTTCTTGATTAAAAAATCAATTACCTTGTATCTACTAATCATTTTGCATTGAAAACGAAGAACCACACTCCCGTAACTAACTCATTTTTGAATATAAAATTTGGTTGAAAAAGACTTCTTCAATGAGGAGAGAGAAGGAATCTGAGTATATCTTTGTAGATAATATAAAAAAGGCAAAACGAGATTGCAAAAGTGGAGAGAGAGAAGGATTATTTTACTATTCTTCTCTCCCCTTTTCCTTGTTTTAAGGAGGAGAGAGGGGGGGACTAAAAGGTCCATTTGTGAGTTCATTTTTTTCCTAATGAAAGCTTGTTGATGTTACAAGATAGATTTTCTTGCAGTAGAATCCCCTTTTCCTTGGTGTTCCTCTCCATGTTTTTGGTGCAAAGTCGGGGAAACTTGCCATCAACAAGCATCAGAAGAGGCTGAAAATGAAGGAAGTGGCATTGCCAAGAAGAGGAGAATTCAATGGATATTTGAAAAGTTCCTTCTTCCATTGAAGAGTTGGAGATTATTATAATCAAAGCCACTTTCCACAAGAAGTTCATCCCACATTAGCATAAACATATTACCGTCATGATGCAAGCTCTATGCGGTGGATTGTTTCCTCTTCCTGTTGAAGAAACATAAACTTGCAGCTTGGTGGCAAATTGTTTGGGAAAAAACTAAAGAGCAGAAGCAGAGAGAATGACTATCCATGGAAAATTTGGTATTCATTGAGAAGTTTCCAGACATCATCAAGTGGGAGATTGTGAAGAAGATTTAGGAGTCGTGGTCAGTGGTGGTTCACAAAAACAAAAAGGAAAAGAGTTGGAATTTGTTCGTGGATGCTCAATAGTAAGATACGTGGGATGCTTGGTGCACTGATTGTCCAATTGGCCACCCATTGGAAGTTGGTAGACAGAGTGTTTTTCACAACATACACTATTGAAAACCTCAAAAGCTGGCATTATTATAATATTGGCACAACAACGATCCTAAGAAGAATGAGTTTTGATAATTTCAAAACGGAATATCTCCCCCTCTGTAGTGGTTTGAAAATCGAATTCAGAGATGTTGAAAAGAAGGAAGTAGAAGAGATATTGGCCAGAGAATCTCCTAGAGATTGAAGCCCCTCTATGATTTTATTCTATTGAGTACTGAACAACTAGTTGAAGCCAAGCCCCTGATGAATGACGCAATCAAGAGGCAAGCATTAGAACGAGTCCAGAGGTACATGAGAAGAGAGAAGGCAAAAATCAAAGTTGAGAATGAGCTCGCAATAGAAGCCTCCTTTGATGCCCTAAAAGCAGTCTTTACAGAAGTCCCCATGGCAACTCAAGGTCCCCTTCCAAGTCAGCTTCATGCTGGAAATATCGATGACAGGCCAGCAAATGTAGTCCCATTGCCAATTTTTAAGGGAGAGTATAATGAAGACCCTGATCTTCATGTAGCAGAGTTCATGGTAGCATGTGTGGCTAACAATGCCAGAACCCCGGAGCATTGGTTAGCAATATTCCCCGCCACTTTCAAGGGCGCAGCGTTTTAGTGGTATGAGAGACAAGCAACAAGAACTTTTGGCACTTGGGACGACCTGAAGTTGGCCTTCCTCACTAAATTCAGGCGTGAAGGTTTTGAAGAGCGGATGCGAGAGAAGTTCATGAACCTAAGTCAGTCCTCTGGAGAAAGAGTAGAAGCTTATGTCTTGCGAATGGAATCCATCCTGAAGAGATGGACTAACCATCATTTGGATGAAGGAATCCAGAAAGGAGTGTTTCTCAGGGGCCTACAACCAGAAGTTTGCAAGTTCGTAGAATTGAGAAGACCAGTCAATCTGCAAGTTGCAGTGGAAGGTGCAAGATTGTATGACAAAGTTAAAGCAAGGCTGTCAATGACTCCAGGAAGAGGAGTCTTACCTCCCCCCATGCCTGGAATGGTATACCCACCAAATGCAGTCCTAGGGACAGTTCCCTACCCCTATCCCCAAATGCAAACAGTGCCACAGTATAGTGCACCTAATCCAGTGTGGTCACCGCAGATGACAATGCCTCAAATGATGGTTCAACCACAACAACAGTGGCCTCAAACAGTTCCTCCAATGGCGACTCAACAATGGTGGAATCCTACCAATTGGAATCAACAACCCCAAGTCTCAACAGGAGCTCTGAATCAGAGCCAGAGCAGAGGACCCTCTGGATCGACCCAACCAGTGTATGCAGTCATTACAGAAGCTTCACAAAACCCTACTACAAGTACTTCAAGAGGTGAAAATATGAAGGACTACTTATCCAACTCAGTTGCAAGTATCCAGAAAGAGCTTATGGATGTAATTACAGAGCAGCTACAGACGCTGAAGGTGAATACCGCCAATATATCCACTCCTACGGGAGTTGGGAGAGATGTGATGTGCTCTAATACATGGTGTGGAAAGTGTCATCAAGCAAGACATTTAGCCACTGAAATGTACCCGAAAACCAACCATTCCTGGAGCCTTCTATTCCTAACTGTTTGCGGAAGAACCATATAGAGGATATTTGCTCTTTGAAAGAGATGCACGAACGAAGACAGAAGGATGAAAATGCAAGATTCAACTTGCTAGAATCCAAAATGACAACACAGGATATTGGACCAAAGCCTAGGAAATTTGGTCCTAATTTCTGTCCAAGGAGGTTTCCCTCTCAAAGTTACAGAGGACGACAGTTTGGCGGTGGTCAAAGATCAAAGGTGGAATGTTACAAGTATGGAGAAAAGGGTCATATCTCCCCGAATTGTCCTAACCCTAGACGATCTGTGGATTACAAGCCCTTATGCAGCCGATGCAAAGGAGAAGGCCACACTGCAAAGGACTATCCAAGTCCAGCCCCTATTAAGGCCAATGCCACTGATAGCCAAAAGAAGGCACAAGAGCTTGCCTCCAATTTGGTAGAGTTGGAAGTTGCCGCTGTCATGCGTGCTAAGAAGAAGGAACCAGTTGTTCAGAACGAAAATAATTCTCCTGCTAAGATTGTGAAGTTCAACGTGCCAACAGAGGGATAGAGCAGTACATGACATAACAGTGTAGTACAGAGCACTGTAGTGCTACAGAGAGTTACAAAGATAGTCCCAGAAACAGGACCAGAGGTCCAGGAGATAGACGATGCAGAAGCACCTCCAGAAACAAAAGAAGTGCCGATGCTACCATTGCTAGAAGAAAAAAGAAAGATAAAAATGGGTGTAGCCCCATTCCCCAGCAGGCTGGAGAAGCCCGTGGATCCTATCAAAGAATATGACTTGGTAAAATACCTAGATACTTTTAAACCAAACTTAACATTCCGGCACTTGCTGGTGATGTCTCCAAGCTGCCGAAAGAAATTCAAAAGCATCTTGACAAGAAGACACGGACTAAGGATCGCTCCTTCAATAGTGACCAAGACCAATAAGGCCCCGGAGCCTGTGAAGGAAGTAGATGTGGCTAATGCCTTCCTAGACCCTGGAACCCCAGAGATTAGTGTATGGATTGAAGGATGCTTTATCTCAGATGCATTGATTGATGGAGGTACATAAGTAAATATAATGACGGATGTGACAATGAAGGACTTAGGGTTGCAAGGAATTCAACCTACACAGTGGCTTATCAGATTGGCAGACCAAAGTAGAATTAAACCGTTGGGTATCCTCCCATACCCTCTGCTGTTGGGAAGACCTTGGCTTTTTGAAGCGAGGGCCAGGACGGATTGGTTCAAAGGAACCCTAACCCTAGGAAGAGGACCAAACAAAGTGATGTTGAAATTGTATGGGTCGCTAAAAGGCAATGGATCCATAGCCATCAAAGTCATAACTGACTCCTCCAATGAAGTAACCGATAGTACATCAGGGGACGAAGAGATTGTTAAACAGATATTTTCCATCAGGGGACGAAGAGACTGTTAAACATATATTTTTCGAGAAAACAGAGGCACAGTCCCTAACAGCGGGCACTGTAAGCCAACTACTAAGGGAAGCAAAGTCCTTGTCTATGGGAGAATACCTCCTGCCTCAACTAGAATTGCCTTTTGAAATCACCTCTGATAGTGAAACAGAAGCATGGATGTACTGTTCTCCCTATTACATGTCAGTCGCAGAGACAGTCACAGAGACAATTGCAGAGACAGTAATAGAGACAGAGCTAGAGATAGAAGCAAAAGCAGAAGCAGACGCAAAGGCAGAGATCTCTTCTTCTCCTACAGAGCCTCTACAGAAGCATGATGAAAATGATGAGAGAAGAAAACGAAGCAGGATATGAAAGTATAATTGAAGAAGATACTCTAATAGTGGATGATCTTTTTGAAGGCCCTATGGAGACCTTAGAGGTCGAAGATCTCGGGGTGTTGGATGGAATGACAATGGTTCCATTTGGGTTGACCAATGGACCACAAAGTATGCAAAATCTGCATAAGCAACGGATCAAAGGCATAAAAATTAAGTTCACCAGTGGCTCTTGTCGTCCTGACCATTCATTTTGGAGAAGCGATGATGATGATGCCCCTTGCCAACAGAAGCCAAAGCCCTCAGAGCCATGACCTCTAGAAGGTTCGTGCTATGTGACATTCCTAGACGCATTCTCTGAAGATGAATCCCAAAGTTCAGAAGAAATCACCACTCACATAAAAGTAAACAAAGCTCTGATACCCTTCCAGCAACCTCAACAGACAAATGAGTCATCTGTTCAGAAGAAGGACACTGGTTCTAGTGGAACATCAGATGAGGACACTACTCCCTTGAAAGAGACAGAAATCTATCCAGAAGCAATCCGTGGGACATTTATTCGCGAAATGGAAGGTGAAAGACAAGTAACGTTCTTAGATACTGACGGTACTGAACATCACCTGAAAGTGGGCCTCAATCTTCCAGAAGAAGAACTAGTGGTCCTACGAGACCTACTCAAGGAGAACTTAGACGTGTTTGCTTGGTTGTACAAAGACCTAAAGGGGATTGATCCCACAGTATGCCAACATCACATTGACCTAGAGCCTAATGCCAAACCTGTAAGGCAAAGACAAAGGCATATGAATCCTAATTATTCTACTCTGGTGAAGGCTAAATTATTGAAGCTTCTTAAAGCCAAATTCATTTATCCCATGGCTAATAGTGAATGGATTTCACCCATTGTGGTAGTACCCAAGAAGAATGGGAAACTTCGAATATGTGTAGATTTTCGAAAGCTAAACTCAAAGATGAAGAAGGATCATTTCCCTATCCCTTTTACAGACCAACTGTTGGACATAGTGGTAGGCCATGAGCTTTATTCCCTCTTGGATGGATTCAACGGATATAACCAAGTCCAAATTGCAGAAGAGGACCAATCCAAAACAACCTTCACCATAGAATGGGAGACCTATGCCTATAGAGTGATGCCATTTGGGCTCTGTAATGCTCCTGCCACCTTCCAGTGAGTAATGATGGCTGCTTTCTAGAATCATTTGCATGATTTCATTGAGGTGTATCTTGATGACTTTTGTGTCTATAGTTTGATTCGAGAGCATTGGGGATACCTAGAACAATGTTTTGACAAATGCCAAGAGTATGGGATTTCTCTTAACCCCGACAAATGTGTCTTTGGCATCTCATCACGAGTTCTTTTGGGCCATATCGTCTCTGCACAAGGGATTGCAACAGACCTGGCGAAGATTGAGAAGATTGCCACCTTGACATCACCAACAAACCTCAAGAAATTGAGAGGATTTCTTGGTCATGTGGGCTACTACAGAAGATTTATTGCACATTTTGCAACCAAGCCAGCCAATCTGCACAAGCTCCTAAGGAAAGATGTAGATTTCCTTTGGACTGAGGGCTACGAAGAAGCCTTTAATACCCTAAAACAGTGCCTTATCCAAGCATCTATCTTGCAACCTCCTGATTGGACGAAGGAGTTTCATGTGCACACAGATGCATCAGTTGAAAGGCTAGGTGCTGTCCTATGTCAAAAGGGCCCCTCTAAAGTAGATCAACCGATATATTATGCAAGCCGGAAGGTCACTGATAGGAAAAGGAACTATGCAGTGACAGAGCTTGAGTGCTTGGAAATGGTGTTTGCACTAGAGAAGTTTAGACACTATCTACTGTCAAAGCATTTCAAGTTCTATGTGGATCATGAAGCCTTGTCCTTCTTGATGAACAAAGTAGATGTTAAAGGACGACTGATGAGATGGTTGCTCCTATTTCAAGAGTTCAATTTTGAAGTGGTCACTAAGCCTGGCCGTTCCCATGTCCTAGCCGATCATCTATCACGGATTCCTCAAACTACAGAAGAGGAACAGGATGATCCAGACCTTCCTGATGCTTCCTTGTTTCTAGTTGAAAAAGTTACTCCCTGGTATGCAAACATAGCTAACCTCCTGGCAACTCAACGGTATCCTCTTGGCATCTCAAGCCATGAGAAGAAGAAGCTTCTGTTAGAATCAGCCCCCTACACCTTGTTAGGCAGTGCACTGTACAAGAGAGGCAAATATGAAGTGTTGCAAAGATGTGTTGCAGGAGATGAAATCGGCATAGTATTGAAAGCACGCCATGACGAACCATGTGGTGGACACTTCACAGGCGAAGCGACAGACAGGAAGGCTCTATTAGCAGGATATTGTAGTCGACTCTCCATAAGGATGCACATGACTACTATAAGAGATGTGATGCTTGTCAACGCATGGGAAAATCCACCAAAACAAGTGCCATGCCACTACAACCCATTCTTCCCCTAAGGCTGTTCGAGAAGTGGGGGATTGATTTTGTGGGTCCCGTTGATTCACCCACTAGACGAAAGCAGAACAAATACATCTTAGTATGTACGGATTATGTTACAAAGTGGTGTGAAGCTAAAGCTCTGAAGCGGGATGATGGTAATAGTGTAGCGCTGTTCATGTACGAGAATATTATCACCTGTTTTGGCAGTCCCCTTGAGTTGGTAAGTGACAGAGGTACTCATTTCCTTAACAAAATCATGGAGGAGCTGACAGAGCTGTATAAGATCTGCCATCGTAAGTCCACTCCCTATCACCCTAGAGCCAATGGCCAAGTTGAAGTCATCAATCACATCCTCTGCTCGATCCTAATAAGAACGATTTCCACACATCATCACAACTGGGACGATTAACCTATAGAGGCCCTCTGGGCATATAAAACCTCCCATAAGGCAGCTACAGGACATACCCCTTTCTAGCTAGTGTATGGTACAGAAGCTGTCTTCCCTGTTGAATTGGAATTGCCCTCTTTGTGAGTGGCAGTTAAAGAATGCTTGGGAGATGATGAGTCACTTCAATGCCACCTCCTGCACTTGGAATGCTTGGATGAGATACGGCGGATGGCCCTACAGTGTATGGAAACCACTCAAGCACGACACAAGGCCTATCATGATAGTTTCATCAAGCACAAGGAGTTCAAAGAAGGTGATCTTGTCCTAGCTTATGATTCGATATTTGGCAAGTTTCTTGGAAAACTTCAACAATGGTGGATAGGCCCATTTAAGGTACTTGCTATCAATCCTAATGGCTTTGTTCAAGTACAGACCGTTGATGCCTTTGATGATCCTTTCCTAATCAATGGCTATCGTATGAAAAAGTACTTCCCTTCCATGGGATCTTGACAATTATAGCCGACCTACCCTCTCCCTTTTGGGCATCGCACTGTCCTTCTCTTCGTGCTTCTGATAGCCCTTATGATTCTCCTCATGAGGCGGTCTCATTCTGCTAGCCCCCCATAGATACCTCTCAACCCGACCTTGTTCTCTTCTCATCTGATCCAACAACGGTGGCGAGGTTGGTCCTGACACATGGTATTTCTACCATTCTCTTTCTTAACGAAAAAAAAAAGCAAAAAAAAAACAAACAAAACTATTATGGGAGAAAAAGAAGAAATTCCCTGTCATAACAGGCCTCGTTCCAAGAAAAGGTGGAAACACCCTTGGTGCGGGAAGTTGACTGTGGAAAAGGTGGTAACAGCCCGTAGTTTAGGATAGTTGACTCACCCATAGAACCTTTCTAGCAAGTAATTTGAAGCCACCTCCCTTGGTGCGCTATCTCTGCAATATCAGTCCGTCTGCCCTTCTTAACAGATGACTCTTCTTACAAATCATTGAAGTATGAGACTTGTTGGTTGCCTCCCTAGGTACGCCTCGTCTTCAAGATCCTGATGATAACAATAGCCTACATGATCTTCATCACCAACCCTTTGAGTGATGTGAGCTTTCATCCTAACAGGATGGGGACGTGAGTATGGGCTGCCCTTTGTATCTATCAGAGAGTGAGATAGAGGGTGGGGTGAGTGACGAGTGTTTTTCTTCAAATTAAATAAGAGGTGAGATGTGTGAATGGAGTGTTGTATGCATGGGTTGGGTCTCTCAATGCACAATGCACGATCTGTTCCTATGCATTGCACCATAAGGCTCCCTAGCATTCCTTCTTACACTGTATGGCGGCACGGGTGGGATACACAGTTACACCATCAAATGCGCATAAGATATACAACCTTTGCACAAGTGACTGTGAAGATTACATTAATGGGTTTCAAAAATGGGATGCCCTCTTGTATCTATCAACAGAGAGTGAGACAGAGGGTGGGCTGAGTGTGACGGACGCTTCTTCAATCAATTATTGAGAGGTGAGGATTGAGGGACATTATGACCATACAACCTCTGCACAAGTGATAGTGAAGATTACATTAATGGGTTTTAGAAATGGGCTGCCCTCTTGTATCTATCAACAGAGAGTGAGATAGAGGGTGGGCTGAGTGTGACGTACGTTTCTTCAATCAATTATTGAGAGGTGAGGATTGAGGGACGTTACGACCATTGGAGTCAGGTACGTTTCTGTTTCTCTATGCACCCATGGGATGAGTCTCTACTATCCGCACATGACACGTCACTCTGTTCTGTACACTGCACTGTTGTATGGCTCCTTGGCCTTTTTGCTTGCACCTATGCCAGACGGGGTTGGACGCACTAATGCACCATCAATTGTGCACCCTGGCATACTCCCTTCGCACCATTCCCTTTTGTCAATTCCTAAATCGGGTGTGAGCTTTGGGTTTCATCAATATTCACTCAAGTGATGTTAGTAATGGGGTGAGTGACTGTTCTTTCATCCCATTTGAGTGATCGTGAGATGAATGCAATATCCTTTGTCATCCATGAATTTCCTGCGATTCCTTCAACTAGCTATCAGACATGCAAGATGTGTCCGAGTGTCCAATCCAAGCTAGTCTGATTTTCCAAATCGAACAATAGTGTCCGATCAGATGAGCTAGATAGGATAAAACCATTAATATGAGTTTCTAAAATTATGACCACTAAAATGGCTATTAAATGGATTGTCAAGAGTCTCTATCATGAAATCGAGGATGAGGGCATATTTCTTCATAGCTATTGTAAATTCTTTTAAGCAAAACAATTATCAAGATGGAGAGATCTTGAAACAACTACATATAGCAATTCAAAACTACATTGGCCAAAAGCCTCTTGCTTTTCTAGACGCCTTATAAACAACTAATTGTCCTATCCCCCATTAAGAATTTCACCTTGAGTATTCGATTGCCCAAAATCGAACTATGTTGTCTACATGTGATTATGACGGCGCGAAGGCAATGATGACACTAAATCGATTCCATGCAACGATTTACAACATGCAAGCCTACAAGGATTTTGAGAATACAAGTATGGACCAAGAACAAGGTTTGTATATACCTGGTATGTGTGAAAAACACCTTGGAAGATGATCGATCTGCCAGGAGCTCTAGGTCTCTCTCAAGCTCTCTCTCTCTCACCCCCGTAGGTGAAAATGAGCTTCACCCTTGCTCTTTGGGGTCTTAATCCCTTGTCCTGCTAAGCCTTGACCTCTCTAATCTCTCCCCTTGTGACATCAACACATTCAAGTACTCTTTTTTTCCATTTTTCTCTTCTTTGTGCCCTACTTGGGCCTACTTTATAGTAGTAACCCTAAAGCAATTCGCTTTGATTTCTTGATCCTATCCAACTCTAAATGCAACAAAAATCAAAACCCAAATAGTGAAATGATTTATTCTACTTGCCTACTCATCAAAAACCCAAAATATTTACTTGTTTTGAATATTAAAACCCCAAATCTCCTACCTATATCAGGCACTAGTTCGAGGATGACACCCTACTTTGATTCTCAATTTGAAGCACGCAAGTGCTTAAGCTTGAATCCGTTGGTCCTAGTAACAAAACCAAAATGAAGTGGGAGCTCACGCTC